>NC_073691.1:192434143-192550184 GCF_029784155.1 Uranotaenia lowii | reverse complement strand
TTAACCAACGACACTTCCGAAATGCAACATCGTGGAAATGCAAAAGCAAAACAAAACGAAACACTTTTTTTGCATCTTCTTTTCAGCACTGCTGATTTTGCCGAACCCAATCACTAAATCGCAAATCTCAGCCAAAAAGAGGAGAACATCTTCAATCGGAAATGCTCCGGAAGGAAGGAAGTGACGAACGATGAAGCTCAGAACAGACCGGAGCTCAACGGAGAAGCTCAAGAAAACAGGGGGCGCATTCTGGTTCCCGGCATGAGGCAAGCGCAAAAAATCCTGAATGATATGCAAATTTTTTATTTCTTCTGTCAACTTCCTTCAGCTCTTCTTCGCTTTTAACCGGTTCAGATTTTTCACTTCATCTACTTTTGTTCACTTCCCGACCGTTGTTGGGCTCAAACGGGACCGACAAAGGCAAATGACATTTTGCAGATTCTCATCTTGGCGTTCCCACGCCGCCGCCTTGAGGAGGCACGACCTTTTTTTTATGTAACTTGTTATTTCTTCGAGAGCGGATATCGTCCCGGTTGTAGGATCAATTTGTCAAAAGATAAAAATCTGGTGCATTTTGAGCACATCTTTTACACAAGCAAATGTGCTATTTCAGTCTGCTATCGTATTTAAGACAATGCTCGGAAGAATTTTTAAAAAAATATACGAATTGACCAAATACGAAAAGAGGAAAACTTTCAAAAGAGCCAAAATTGTCAAAATTGTCAAAATTGTCAAAATTGTCAAATTGTCAAAATTGTCAAAAGTGTCAAAATTGTCAAAATTGTCAAAATTGTCAAAATTGTCAAAATTGTCAAAATTGTCAAAATTGTCAAAATGGTCAAAATTGTCAAAATTGTCAAAATTGTCAAAATTGTCAAAATTGTCAAAATTGTCAAAATTGTCAAAATTGTCAAAATTGTCAAAATTGTCAAAATTGTCAAAATTGTCAAAATTGTCAAAATTGTTAAAATTGTCAAAATTGTCAAAATTGTCAAAAATTGTCAAAATTGTCAAAATTGTCAAAATTGTTAAAATTGTCCAAATTGTCAAAATTGTCAAAATTGTCAAATTTGTCAAAAATTGTCAAAATTGTCAAAATAGTCAAAATTGTCAAAATTGTCAAAATTGTCAAAATTGTCAAAATTGTCAAAATTGTCAAAATTGTCAAATTGTCAAAATTGTCAAAATTGTCAAAATTGTCAAAATTGTCAAAATTGTCAAAATTGTCAAAATTGTCAAAATTGTCAAAATTGTCAAAATTGTCAAAATTGTCAAAATTGTCAAAATTGTCAAAATTGTCAAAATTGTCAAAATTGTCAAAATTGTCAAAATTGTCAAAATTGTCAAAATTGTCAAAATTGTCAAAATTGTCAAAATTGTCAAAATTGTCAAAATTGTCAAAATTGTCAAAATTGTCAAAATTGTCAAAATTGTCAAAATTGTCAAAATTGTAAAAATTGTAAAAATTGTAAAAATTGTCAAAATTGTCAAAATTGTCAAAATTGTCAAAATTGTCAAAATTGTCAAAATTGTCAAAATTGTCAAAATTGTCAAAATTGTCAAAATTGTCAAAATTGTCAAAATTGTCAAAATTGTCAAAATTGTCAAAATTGTCAAAATTGTCAAAATTGTCAAAATTGTCAAAATTGTCAAAATTGTCAAAATTGTCAAAATTTTCAAAATTGTCAAAATTGTCAAAAATGTCAAAAATGTCAAAAATGTCAAAAATGTCAAAAATGTCAAAAATGTCAAAATTGACAAAATTGACAAAATTGACAAAATTGACAAAATTGTCAAAATTGTCAAAATTGTCAAAATTGTCAAAATTGTCAAAATTATCAAAAATGTCAAAAATTTCGAAAATGTCACTAATGTCAAAAGTGTTTAAAATGTCAAAAATGTTAAAAATGTCAAAAGTGTTTAAAATGTCTAAAATGTCAAAATTGTCAAAAATGTCAAAAATGTCAAAAATGTCAAAAATGTCAAAAATGTCAAAAATGTCAAAAATGTCAAAAATGTCAAAATGTCAAAAATGTCAAAAATGTCAAAATGTCAAATATGTCAAAAATGTCAAAAATGTCAAAAATGTCAAAAATGTCAAAATGTCAAAAATGTCAAAAATGTCAAAAAAGTCAAAAATGTCAAAGATTTAAAAAATGTCAAAAATATCAAAAATTTCAAAAATGAAAAATTGTCAAAATTCTCAATTGACAAAAATGTCAAAAATGTCAAAACTCTCAAAAACGTCAAATATGTCAAAAATGTCAAAATTGTCCAAAATTTCAAAAACATCAAAAAATTAAAAAAATGTCAAAAATGTCGAAAATGTCAAAAATGTCAAAAATGTCAAAAATGTCGAAAGTGTTTTAAATGTCAAAAATGTTAAAAATGACAAAAATGACAAAAATGTAAAAAATGTCAAAAATGACAAAAATGTCAAAATTGTCAAAATTGTCAAAAATTTCAAAAATGTCAAAAATGTCAAAAATTTCAAAAAAGTCAAAAATGTCAAAAATGTCAAAAATGTCAAAAATGTCAAAAATGTCAAAAATGTCAAAAATGCCAAAAATGTCAAAAATGTCAAAAATGTCAAAAATGTTAAAATTGTCAAATATATCAGAAATGTCAATATTGTCAAATATATCAAAAATGTCAAAAATGTCAAAAATGTCAAAAATTGACAAAAAAATGTCAAAATTGTTAAAATGTAATAAATGTAAAAAATGTAAAAAATGTAAAAAATGTAAAAAAATGTAAAAAATGTAAAAAACGTAAAAAAGGTAAAAAATTTAAAAACAATGACAAAAATGTAAAACATGTTAAAATGTAAAAGATGTCGAAAATGTCAAAATTATCAAAAATGTCAAAATTATAAAAACAAAATCAAAATATAAAAAATGTCAAAAGTGTCAAAAATATCAAAAATATCAAAAATTTCAATAATGGCTTAAATGACAAAAATGTCAAAATTGTTAAAAATTTTAAAAATGTCAAAAATGTCAAAAACGTCAAAAATTGCAAAATGACAAAAATGTTTGAAATGTTAAAATTTGTTCAAAATATCCAAAACAATGTCAAAAATAATTTTTCAATAGAGGCTGGAGATTTCTAAGTCATTGAACTCATTCTAGTGAGTTGTAGGGGTCATAAAGGTTTCAGCTTTTAATTCACAACTATAATTCCACCTGTAAAAAAAGAGAAAAACACCTGCCAGCAGCCGGAATCCGCAAAGCTAAACGGCACCACCTGTCGGGGAAACAATTCCGAAAAGTTAGGTTTGCTTTCTTTTTGTTTATCCATGAGCCGGGAAAAAAAACACACACACATCATGGTACCTCCAACTAATGATTTGTTGTGATGCCGATATGTTCGGAGAGTCTCATTTCATCAACGATTTTTCTACAAAAAAAAAGTAAAAACAACCGCTTGCGATAACCTCTAACGTGGTGTTGGGATCGAATGGGTTTCCTCGATATTTTCGGGCTCAAGGGCCCCCTGCTAAATTGAGGCATAAAATCAACAACAGGAAAACGAGTTCATCACGATCTCATCAGTTCGGTCAGTGTTGTTCTGCTTTCGGGGGCCACGAGAAGCGATCTGGACCCGGACCAAATGGTGGAGCAAGAAAAGTTGAAAACAAATAAACCCAACAACTTCGGCTGCGCCCCCCGATGTTGTTGTTTTTGTTTTGGTTGCGGTTTTGTGGAAGCGCCCCATCGAAAGCTGTAAGGAAAACGATGCGGTTGGTCTTTTTTCGGTCTGCATGGTTTTGGCGGTATCTTCTGGTTTCTCTTTTTCCCATATTATTTTGAGGAGCGGCGGTGCCACCCAATTACCTGCCTTGCTGTGGCTCCCTCGGCCAGAATGGGCGGCGCAATAGGGCTTTGATGATGCGCCTCGATTGCAGCGGTTTTCGCTAATGATGGTGATGATCTTTGCCACAAAAAGAGAGGGCCGAGGTAAGAAAAAAGTTAACAGAAAAATGGTTAAAGCTCGTCGGGCTGCGCTGGCAGCGTTCTCTTGATTGCTGATTTCGTTTGTCGTTTGAGAATGAGGAGGGGTTGGGGAGCTTCCAGAAGCCAGCGGACGAGATTAATACCGGACGCAGCTCGAAACTGGTTTGCGGATCTAAAATTGGTGACCTAACGATCTCCTTCGTTGAAAGATGTCGCTTGTTCTTCAAAACAAATGATTGCAAAGACATAATACATAGTTTTAGTTTGAAATGCAATAAAAAAAGATTTGTGCACCTTGAAAACTTAAAACAAACATTGATAGTCCTAAACAAGTCTAGAAAACATCAACTATAAATATGATTACATTTTCAAAAATATACCAGATAAATGTTTACAATCCACCATACAATATAAGTTGAATCAACCATATTAATGGTTGAATTATAAAATCAAAAATACAATGTTATGTTCAATACCTAAATTTGAACCAATCATCAATATAGTTGAATATATAGAAGTGGAATATGGCTGGATAAACATTAAGGTGGCAAATTTTGGCATAAGCTGGCAATTTTTTTGTTCGGTTTAACTCCAAATCTTAAAATTTTGTGGATTTTGAATGATGTCTCAGCGTAAATTCCTATTCAATTTCAAGAAACGGAAGCAGCGCAAATTTTCATTCTTGATACCCGGGCGAAAGAAAAGTTAAGAGAGATCCATCCCATCAAAAGATGATGGAAACAAATTTCCTCCGCACGCTCCAATCTTCCAAATCACCCAATCTCCGGCTGCCACAAATGAACTGTCAACCATGGATGGAACTCATGTCATGACACATGAAGACTTGTACCACAAAAACCTTTCTCCAGGTAACGCCGCAAGTCGCCCAGAAATGATAAATTCTAATCACGTCCTTAAACGAAGTTACCAATCATACAGTCAAATCCCCTGGCGGTCTGGAGGAGTGAAAAACCCGTCGTTTCGAAGAGATTTGATGCCCTGAAAACAAACTGTCGTTCTGGTCCTCCTCTTTTGCGTCATCACGAGGAAGCCAGCCCAGTTTCAGAAGACAGGAGAAAAAAACCTGGACCAATCTGTTTTTCCGGGACACAGGAAACTTGCCGGGAACAAACTATCCCAAAGCTGACGCAGAAAAACTAGCTATTTTAATCAAATTTCTCACTCCTCTGGCTTGAAGATGTCTGCCTTTCGTGGCGCTGAAGACATTTTGCCGTCAGCCAGTGGCAGTGATTTTTCCCATCCATCTTCTCCGGTAGTCAAGTTCCAACCCAGCTGTTGGCGACGACGTTGTGGGTCAAAGAAAAGGGGTTGGTCCGGTTGATTTGGGAGTCTTTTTCTCTGGAGTCTGGAAAATTTCACATATTCCGCCTTCCAAACTTGAGGGGTGAATTACTTCAACGCCAATGTTTTCGATTTATGTAAATCCAGTCACACTGTGTTTGCGTCAGTGAGCGTAAAGTCTAAAATCTTAATTCCAGATGAAAGACGACAGACGATAGACGACAGACGACAGACGACAGACGACAGACGACAGACGACAGACGACAGACGACAGACGACAGACGACAGACGACAGACGACAGACGACAGACGACAGACGACAGACGACAGACGACAGACGACAGACGACAGACGACAGACGACAGACGACAGACGACAGACGACAGACGACAGACGACAGACGACAGACGACAGACGACAGACGACAGACGACAGACGACAGACGACAGACGACAGACGACAGACGACAGACGACAGACGACAGACGACAGACGACAGACGACAGACGACAGACGACAGACGACAGACGACAGACGACAGACGACAGACGACAGACGACAGACGACAGACGACAGACGACAAAAGGAAAGACGACAGACAACAGATGAAAGACGAAGAAGAAAAAACGACAGACGAAGAAGAAAAAACGACAGACGACAGACGACAGACGACAGACGACAGACGACAGACGACAGACGACAGACGACAGACGACAGACGACAGACGACAGACGACAGACGACAGACGACAGACGACAGACGACAGACGACAGACGACAGACGACAGACGACAGACGACAGACGACAGACGACAGACGACAGACGACAGACGACAGACGACAGACGACAGACGACAGACGACAGACGACAGACGACAGACGACAGACGACAGACGACAGACGACAGACGACAGACGACAGACGACAGACGACAGACGACAGACGACAGACGACAGACGACAGACGACAGACGACAGACGACAGACGGACAGACGACAGACGACAGACGACAGACGACAAAAGGAAAGACGACAGACAACAGATGAAAGACGAAGAAGAAAAAACGACAGACGAAGAAGAAAAAACGACAGACGACAGACGACAGACGACAGACGACAGACGACAGACGACAGACGACAGACGACAGACGACAGACGACAGACGACAGACGACAGACGACAGACGACAGACGACAGACGACAGACGACAGACGACAGACGACAGACGACAGACGACAGACGACAGACGACAGACGACAGACGACAGACGACAGACGACAGACGACAGACGACAGACGACAGACGACAGACGACAGACGACAGACGACAGACGACAGACGACAGACGACAGACGACAGACGACAGACGACAGACAACAGACGACAGACGACAGACGGCAGGCGACAGACGACAGACGACAGAAGACAGACGACAGACGACAGACGGCAGACGGCAGACGGCAGGCGACAGGACGACAGACGACAGACGACAGACGACAGACGACAGACGACAGACGACAGACGACAGACGACAGACGACAGACGACAGACGACAGACGACAGACGACAGACGACAGACGACAGACGACAGACGAAAGATGACAGACGACTGATGAGAAATGAGAAATGAGAAATGAGAAATGAGAAATGAGAAATGAGAAATGAAAAATGAGAAATGAGAAATGAGAAATGAGAAATGAGAAATGAGAAATGAGAAATGAGAAATGAGAAATAAGAAATGAGAAATGAGAAATGAGAAATGAGAAATGAGAAATGAGAAATGAGGAATGAAAAATGAGAAATGAGAAATGAGAAATGAGAAATGAGAAATGAGAAATGAGAAATGAGAAATGAGAAATGAGAAATGAGAAATGAGAAATGAGAAATGAGAAATGAGAAATGAGAAATGAGAAATGAGAAATGAGAAATGAGAAATGAGAAATGAGAAATGAGAAATGAGAAATGAGAAATGAGAAATGGGAAATGAGAAATGAGAAATGAGAAATGAGAAATGAGAAATGAGAAATGAGAAATGAGAAATGAGAAATGAGAAATGAGAAATGAGAAATGAGAAATGAGAAATGAGAAATGAGAAATGAGAAATGAGAAATGAGAAATGAGAAATGAGAAATGAGAAATGAGAAATGAGAAATGAGAAATGAGAAATGAGAAATGAGAAATGAGAAATGAGAAATGAGAAATGAGAAATGAGAAATGAGAAATGAGAAATGAGAAATGAGAAATGAAAATGAGAAATGGGAAATTGAAATTGAAGTATGAGAAATGAGAAATGAGAAATGAGAAATGAGAAATGAGAAATGAGAAATGAGAAATGAGAAATGAGAAATGAGAAATGAGAAATGAGAAATGAAAAATGAGAAATGAGAAATGAGAAATGAACAGTGAGAAATGAGAAATGAAAAATGAGAAATGAGCTCTGAGAAGTGAGAAGTAAGGCTAATGAAAATATATTAATGAGATTAGGAGATCGAAAGTCGAGGAAAATGGATAATTGAGAATCAAAAATCGATTATCGACTATCGATAATCTACAATTGACTTTAGATAAACAAGAATCAAAAATCGTAATCGGAAAAAAAACTATCGATCTCGTCAAATCGATGATCGTCAATCGGCATTCAATTATCGGAAATCGACCACAAGTAAAACTCAATTCTACTTTTCCTGGATTCCCTAATTTCCACCGAAAAAATCCCACTATCCGGAGCTGCGACAAGTTGGAATCATTTATCAATTTCCTCTCTCGGCACCGTCCCATTTTTGCCGTGGCAGTTGTGGATGGATTTTTGGCTGGAGGGATGACACTTTTGGGATCCCCGTGGACGGACGACGAAAGTTTGCCGCACCAGACTTCCCGGAATAAGTAAGTAAATCCCGGGTGGGATACCCGAATGCTGTGCGTGCATGTGTCATTTATAGTAGTTACTGCGCCCTGATGGAATTCCGCCTGCCCCTTAAGACGGTCTCCGTTGATTTGCCGAAAAAAAAGGTAAGCTTTGGTTGGGTCCGCAAATCGTGGTACGTTGAGGAATTTTGAATGAGCGCCAGGGCTAGTGGCAGTTTTGAGAGAAAGTTTCTCGAAGGGAAAAACAACCATTTTTGGGAGGAAAATCGTTGGCTACGCAAAATGATTTTTTGAATTCCACTGCAAAAGCGAGGAGCAAGGGATCAGAATGACAAATGATGGATTCCGTCCGACTTTCGGAAATCTTGTGACAGCTGGGTAAATGAGATTTGTCGCATAGGATGTGCTTTTCAGCCAGTTGGAATTAACTTTAACGGGAGCCGTTTGGATTTGGATTCATTTTGATGGGTTGAAGATTTAATTTTAAAAATTCAAAAAAACCATTTGAATATCACGTTTGTTTGAAAATGGTACATATTTCCTAAAAGCAATGATTAAGAGCGAATACTCTTCATCACCAACCTTAAATATCAACACTATTTTGAGCTTTATTGGGTTTTTTTAACTTTTTGTAAAAGTTATCTAATGCGTTCCCTAATGCAGTAACTTGAGACAACTCTTTTTCAACAGCAATATCAAGATATGTAAACCATGAATTTCAAAATTTGAGTTTGAAAAGAAATTCGTAACTGAAACCTAAGATTTAGTAAAAATATTTTTGGATTTTATTTTTCAAAAACGATTGCGGAAAACTTTTGTTTTGGATCTTTCGCTAGTCTTCAGTTCGTTGAAATTCCGAAGAGCTGACTCATCGAAAAATTATAGTTTCCAGCTCGAAATTTAATACTGCTGATCGCTTCCAAAAAAATCTGATAAAATTTACGAGTGACCCAAATCGGTACACCGTCAACAGATGCGATCATCCATCAGAGACAAAAAAAACAAGAACTCCCAAGCTCTGGCCACAGTTTCGTAGTTGCTTGTCTCAAGGAAGTAGGACGTCAGACATCCCCAAAAATACCCAATTCCTGTCACTAAGTTCTGCGACAGCCTCGAAAAAGCTCGGTTCCCACCCAAAAAAAAGTGAGAAGAAACAAAATAAAACTGCATCACTGGGTTTTGCCTCGCTGGCAGTGGGTTGGCGCTTGATTTATGTTTATGATGCACTCTCTTAAAATGAAATAACCAAGCTACAGAACTAGGAGCCGCAAAAGAGTTGTACATTTTTGGGAGGTTTCGTTCTCTTTTAACTGAGTTGATATTTCGTAGACACTGGTGTTGGTGTGGATTTTATTTCGGTGTACTAACCTTCTGAGATCTTCTAGCAACCTGGGTTTAAACCCAGGATCAAAAAAGGAAACAACGAAAATGACCAGCAGAAGAAAGTCTGTCCCAGAAAAAAAAAACACAGAAACCGAGTAACTACAACAACCACTATGTAACCAACCATTTCCCTGGGGGCCAGCCGGTCAGCTTTGGCCAAATATTTAGCTACCCAGCTGCTCGGTACTGCAATTTTGGGAGGTATTTTATGTAACTTTTTTTTTTTCCTGGGATATTGTTGTTGTTTCTTGTCTGTCCCACACTGCCGACTGGGACTTGCTCTTTTCCAATGGTGGTGAAGTTTTATCGTGCGATAAATTTAATTTTATTACCCCGTTCCAACACCGGACAGCAACAGGGGCGGGTTGATTCGATATCAGTTGTACCGGTAGAATTGTAAATTTTGAGCTAGGTGAAAACAGAACCCTATTCGATCATCAATTTGTTGGGGACTTCTTGAAAGTTGACTTTAGAAGTTGTCAAAGGAATTTTCAAGGTGTTAAAACTGTATAAACGAATTAATCTACTCGATTTTCAGATAATCGTAAATTCAATTCAATTTTGTTTTTTTATAAAGAATTTAAAACAACTTGACACGATGATCGTCATTTTTGAAATGTCATACGATAGGAGTGTTGTTAAAATCGATTTGGTCAAGGGAAGCCCTCAGCTTCGCAGGGCCTAGGCTGTATTTTAGGGAAAACGACAATCCAAGCATCAAGTAGTTATCAAAGCATAAACAAAAATCCAACCAAACATCACAAGATCGAAAAAAGAAGCGAGAACTCCACATTCCACTTAGTTTATGATCATATGATTTTGCAGTTTCCTGTAAAACGAAAAAAAAGTAGAATCCCATCCAAAAAAGATAGCCGATAAAGTCGGCTGACTTCAACTTTTGAGCAACCGTCGTTGTTTTACGGGCAGAAAAAACTCAAATTGGAAAAGTTTGTTCCAACAAACCGGAAAGTGTGTGTTCCTGAAAAGGAAAAAAATCGGCGACAAAGATCCAGCAAATGTAATACCGGGAAAACCACGTCACCCAAACTTTTTTTTTTTCTAAAAAAGTCGTTTGTTCACAGCGATCGACGACCGTGGGATCCCTAGACTACTCAATTCCGGAGAAAAGTTTTCCGCCCCGCCTGTTTTTTTTCCTACGAAAAGTCCAAGGTTCCGGGGCTTTTCGACTTCGAGGAAAGTGTCACACACTTTTGCAGGGTCTGGAGATTAACTGGTAGGGACAAACCTTGGGAGAGCCAAGAAGAAAAGTCAAACTTTCCACTTTACACGCGCACACACCTACTTTCAGGCGGATAAGTTTGGGAGAGTTTTATGATTATTTTTCCTAAAAAAATAAATGACACACATTTAGGTTAGGACACACCTCAGTCATTCTTTTATTGAATTACTTTTATTTCAAAGATTTTTCAAATTTCATCATGCTACAACTTCTCAAAATAAAAATCATTTGATTCAGCATTTATTTTTCTTTAATTAACATTTCTTTTTAATTTAATCAAAAATGTATCCATTTTTAAATTTGTTTATTATGTAAGAATTTTAACGCTAATTTCATTGAAATTTGAAACTCATCTTTAAATTTCAGTATTACTTTTTCAGAACTGCTGATTTTTTTAAATTTAGATTCAAAGTTATTATTCAAAAACAAATTTGAAAAAATCAGGTTAAACATTATCTTATTAATAAAAAATGGAGGCGTGTTTTTTGTCTGTCACCATCGCTTAGAAACTGGCTTTCAGAATGACTTTAAATTTGCTACCCGAGGGGTTTTTGAGCCAAGAATGGTTTGTATAACCACCATATATAGTTTAATTCAAACGATTATCTGATGATTTACATAAAAATTACCAACTTTGGAGCGACAATCAACGTAATCCGTTGATTTTATATATTGAATAGCACATCCTGCTTTCGAACAGAAGAATCCCAAACAAAATCTACAAATATTTTTTACCCAACCAGAATAATTTTTTATTTCTATTAAATTAGGTGTAGGGTTATTTTCATTAAAGATCTGCAAGAAAAAGCTAACAAATTAAGAAAATATTAAAAAAAATCATCCATTAGTAAGAAATATTTTGTAATTCACGAATATTAAACGTGCAATGCTACCTCTAAGTTACTTAACAAAGAAGTTAAGAACGTGTAGGTGAAGTCAAACATTCATAATGATTGATTGAATTCGGGGTAAAACGAAGTTTACCGAATCAGCTCCAAGACAAAAAAAAAATCTAAAATTTTGTTCCCACTTCATTTGCAAGTCACAGTTTGAATTTCATATTTTTGATTTTAGCTTTGAAATTTATCATAAGTATAATTCTAGATTCTGCAACTAAAATACTTTTCTAAAATTTGAAAATTTGTTTAAAATAAGAACAAAAACCAGTCAACAACAATTTTTAATAAACTTGGAGTTTGTTTTAAAGGGGTTTTAAAAGTTGATATTAAAATTCGCGAAACTGCATTAAATTCAAGTTGGTGACAAACTGTGTTCCATTTTTTGTACAATTTCCAGGATATTGTTTCTTATACTGAAAATTGCTTGATTGAACTAAGCCATTCTTTTTCTCGAGATTTGAACTCCATAATCAGATGTTCATACGAATTTGACTTTTATGCTCAAATTGATACATGAAATGCCAGGCAAAATTCCACCCATGAATAAAAAATGTGAGCTTTTTTTTTCAATCTGAAAATTTCTCTTGTTTGAAGTGACATTACAACTATCTCTGACTTAGTTGAAGACTGTAAAATATTTTTTTTTGCTTAAAAATATCTAAGATTCAATGTAGTTTAAAACTTCTTCAAAATTTCGTTCAAATTCCCGTTTTTACAGAATTGGGAAAAATAAAGAAAATTAAAACTTCTATGATTTGTTTTCTAAGAAGTCAAAATTACCCGCAGTTTTAGGGAAAGTTTATGATTGAATCGAATTGAAATCTTTAAATTCAAAATATATGCAGGAAAGCCACAAAACCAGGAATTGAAAATCGCACCGAGAAAATCAGAGAAAATTGTTAATTCAGATCTAAAACCAGGAAAATCCAAAAAAATTGAAATTATGATTTGATTCCAAGATCAGCGATTTAAACCGAAATCCAATATTCAGAATTATGATTTAAATTTGCAAGACAGATCAAAATAAAACTTTTGAAGAAAATCATAAGTTTTTAAATTAAAAACTATTATGATATTTTTGACAATTTTTACCGGAACTCAGAGTTTCAATCTGTCTCCATAAATAAGATAAAAATTTTAAAAAGTCACCTAATTTTTTTTAATACTGCATTTCATCACAATCATATTGAAATAACTCAATCAAAGTTCAATTTTATCTTAAGAATTTTCGTTGCAAACTTGGAAATGTAAATAGAGGATTATATTAAAATTTTCCAGTGATAGTGTTTAATTCAAGAGCTGAAACGAATCATTTGTGAAAAAGATCCATCAGATTGTCTGGAACTATATTAAAAAAAGTCTTTTCTTATTTCAATTAGTGGTCGAATAACATTATCCAGAAAATTTCGAATACCCATTTTAAAAACATGAATATGTTACGATTCTTTTGAAAATTTGCTTAAGTTAAGAACATTATGAATGAAGTAATTGCTAACCTAATACGAGGCAAACATTTTAAGAAAATTACTAAATTTCTAGTGTTAACACAAAATTTCTAGTGGAAATTTCCTTTAATTAGCAATAGGAATTTTAAAGTAACACTTTAAGCCTCTAACAGCTTTGTAAAGAGTGTTAGTTTATGAAGATTAAAGACCACTTTAATTTTTCAAAAATGTTACAATTATTCAACCTTGCATTGAACCTGTAGAATAGATTTGTGTTTCAAGTTAAGTATTTAGGAAAAAAGTCTTTTTTTAGTGCAGAAAAATAAGAGGTTTTATTTTACCAAAACAAAACTATTGCATAGTAGTAGATTGTTTTCGCTTTTTTTTTTTCTCTTGCTAAAAGCAACAAATTTTTTCTATTCTGCCAAGAGACTCAAGGCGCCGAATTAAAGTAGGTACCTTGTATTTTTTTGGAAAAAGGTGCAAAATCAATTTAAATTGTTTTGAAGATCGCATGAGTTTTTACTTCTGAAGAAAAATGTTACTAATTTTTTTTTTAAATCATTTATTACAGTCTAGTAAAATATGAGAAGTTTCGGGATATCTTGAATTATTTTTTTTATCAAAATGAATTATACATATTTAATAAAGCATGAGTCAAATCGAATCGCATTCTTCAACAAATTGTCAATGAAGTTAAAATCTTCGACAACAAAACCTAATAAATGTTCTTTAGTAATGTCAGCAAATCTTAGGAACAGTTTTTGTTTTAAATTTTCTTAAACTTGTGTTTTTTCCAAACATTTTTTCTCAGGCACTTTAAACGCTAGACAAAATCTGATTCCTATATCGAATGGAGGATAATGAAAAGATTCTTGTTATTATTTTGATTTTTATATGGTTGTTGTTTTATTTTTCACAGAGTTGTCAGTTCATTAGTCATCAATGATTGACTTTCTCAAAATTTGGTGTAATTTTAAAACACAATATCACCGAAAATAGAAGTTTTAGAAAAATCTGACAAAAAATTCAGCAAAATCTTTCAAAATTAGATTTTGAAACAAAGACATAAAAGCATCTGCTTCCTGCTGAAGTCCTTATAATTTAACGTTTCGTTGCTTTAAGAATGGAAAACAAGACATAATTTTTACTGTAATTTCCATTATCTTTAGCTTCCATAGTTTTTGAGGAAATATTGAGTTTTTTTTTTCAATTTGACACACAATTTTTCCACTAAGCTATTGCAGACGTCTTGAAAATAGTCTTAGACTTGATTTGGTGGAAAATTTATACAAAATTTGTTTTCCTGATGGGTTGTTTCAAAGTAAACCTTAAACAAAAATCATACCTTTGTCATTAGCTGGAACAGATATTTTTTTTCATAAATTTTAACCGAACATCACTTAAAATAAAGATACATGTTGAAGGAGGTAACTGTAACTTTTTCACTGATTGGATATCCACAATTTTTGGCATTATAAATTTTTATTAAATGCTTTAATTAGGATGTTTTGTTTAAACTTTTCCTATTTTAATTTTTTATTTTAAAATTTCTTTCAATATTTGCATATATTCGGAATACTAGTCCAGTGGTCGTCAACCTTTTAAGACTAAAAAGTTAAAATTTTTGAAAATTTAGAAGTTTCAAAGAGCCACACTTAATTTTGTTTGTATGTTCTTACTTCAAAAAATGGTATTGCTATGACACATCACATCACAACAGAATAGAATAGAACATAATAGAGAGCTAATTATGCCAAATTTTGTTTTTCTGCCTTTTGAGCGAAATTCTGTCATTCTACCAGACTAAAAGTAGTAAAATATAAAAATTTTGCTCACATTTTTAATATGCTTGTTGCTCAGTTCTTTTAAATTTTAATATTTTGTTAAGCTAGGCTTTTGAGAAAATTTTGAAAACATAACGATGCCACATTCCGGGATTATTCAAAAATACTCAAAAGTGGCATCACAGTACTAGAGTGTCCTACCCGGGATTTCCCGGTCGGGAATTCCCGGGAAATTGAAAAATTCGGGAATTCCCGAATCCCGGGAAACGCTTGAAAAATCCCGGGAATTCCCGAAGCCTCAATCAAAATTGGAAAAATGAATCAGTTTGAGCAAGGAAAATGATAGTTATACCCTGATAACTTAGTCTTAAACATTATTTTTCTTAAAGCTAATTAATATATAGAATTTGATAAAAAAATGTTTTTCCTATCGAAAACTTATTGTTGAAGTGAAAACGACAAAATATCTATAGAACAAAACAACTCCAGTATTGAAACGCTACGGAGATAATCTGAATGTTCTATTTTGCAACACTCTTCATTCAGAACTTCCGTTTCGTTTATTGACTGTGGCAAAATCATCAGCAAATTGTAAAGCAAATTGATAGTTATCTGGGAATTTACGATATTTTATGAATAAACTGAAGCCTAGCCAACTAATTTCTATCGATAGTGAAAGATCTTTCACATTTGTTCCAAATTTTTGCAGCTAGAATAAGACCAGTTTGTCGGTTAAAGTACTTTGTTATTGGGTTTTCGGTTTGTTTATTGAATATTGGAGGCATTAAAAAAGTTTGAAATGTTTTGCAATACTAAGTACTACCTTAGATTAAAAAATACCATATTGATAAGGATTCGTACGCAGTAGATGGTTAAAATCTTCATGTTGAAATCTTCATTTTCAATTTTCCCGGGATCCCGGGAATTCCCGGGAAAAAAATTGTCAGATTTCCCGATTCCCGTGAACGCTAAAATGGCCGGAAAATGGACACTCTACAAAGTACTCTCAAAATTCATTTTGAAACGGTGGTTAAACGAAGTGACATGAATGAGGTACCCGTATATAGAAATTAAAAATCAAATTTTTACATTGTACCACCTTTATAAGGGCAGAATGAAACCAGATTTTACTTTCAAGGCATGATAGCAAAATAAGGTATGATTTTGCTATAAAAGTCTGCTCTGGATCAAGATTGCCGGTTTTCTTTCTGTGTTTTTGCGAAAAATAATCTGACTTTCTGTGATTTTACCTAAAAACTCTGTGATGTATTTCTGTGATGAGAAAAGCATAATTTTATTCGAAAAGTCATGAAAAATTGAGTCTTTTTTACAATAAACATTACTAAGACTGGTGATATTTATTGATATTTTTCCAAAACGAAAACCCGGGTAAAAAAACGAAAATCTTAAAATGAAAAAGTTATGGCCACCCTGTCTGTATAATGTTCTACAATTTTACTGACAATGTGCATACATTTCTTAAATGAAATTTTATGAATTATGTCGAACACAATCAGCGCTTCCAAATTATTCAAAATAAGCTCTTAAATTCTTTTCACTTCAGAGAAAGGTGAATTAGGTTGCCATGTGTTATCGATTAGCTCTTTTACTACATTATTTCCACCCTAAGCAAACGAATCATCAAATTTCAGAATCAAACTACTCTTTCTTATGAATTTAAATCAATATCTTTTATGAAATGTTTAAAAAACAAATTTATCACAAAACTGACCACTTTTTCTAAATTTATTTATCTAATGTTTTTTCTTACAAAATTTCATAAATTTCAAGATTTAATACATTTATACATTTAAAACTTTTTATTTTTTTGAATAATTCTGAACTCCAGTTTATTTTTCTAATTGGAAATTTTAATTGTTCCGATTTGTTGTATCGGTTGATATTCTAAACATTTGAAATTAATAAAACATTCTAATTGTCCCATAAACTTTTGATCCTGATTTTGATCTTTGAAACTTTTATTTGGAAAAAAAAATAAAACAAATAGATTTTGTGCAAGATTTTCATATAATAAGTCTACAATTTCCAGGTGTTATTTTAAAATTAAGAAATTTGGAAAAAATACCTCAGACTCTTAACATTCTGATTTTAAAACTTATTTGTTTTCTTTTCCATCAACAGTTTTTTACTGTTCATCTTGCTTCCATACCTATTATTTTTTATAAATAAATGAGTTTTAAGAAAAATTTAACAAAATTCTAAAAAAGTTCAATTGGTTTAATTTTTTTTTTTATACTAGTGACTTTCCATATTATATTTATTACGGTAAACTGACTATTTTCTAGATTCAGATAAAATAGGGGAAAATTTTCAAACTAAGAACTCCCATGTCAGTACCAAGTAGTTCGTGTTTTGTGAAATCATGTTTTTTTATGTCTATGATTATTAAGGTGGCCCTTACTTATAAGGACGTTTTTAAAAGCCAATAATTCACTGCTCCCTCCTTCTTGTTTTGATCCATTTATCAAGATAAAAAACTGTGCAAAATTTTCATTTTGATTGGACCACCCGACCCTCAAACACCTTAAAGTTGAAAACTTTTTGTAAAACAGATGAAAATTTTCATTAGAAAATTTTAATTAATTCTGGCAACACTGTAAAAATCTTGAAACTTAATCAAAGTGAAGATCTTAAGCTAAAGATCAACTTTAAAGAAGACAACAAGTTGTTTTAAACTAAGCAAAAATAGTTGGAAGCCTTTATGTTAATATTCTTCTATGCCTTTTCTATGGTGATATATGAGGAATTTTAAACTAATCCAAAGTATCTGTAAGTTTTTTTTCTAAGTTTATTTTTTTTTTACTTTGAAAAACTTTCTCCTGAACTAAGAATCTCGAAAATGAAGTATTCAGAAATTCAAAAAAAAAAATGAGAAAAGTGATGAAATAAATCCCGGCATAATGATTTTGATCATATTTTTCCATTGATTTTATATGGATATGTATAAAAGAGAAAAAGTTTAATGAGGATCCCTGTAACTTTTTTAACGTGCGTCAAAATGATATGAAATGTTCTACAAAGTTGTTCTTTACGTCGAATTCTTTACGCTGCAAAGTTTGTATTGTTCTGCAGTTGTCAGTTTAAATAATGATTTAAAAAATATCACTTTATCCATACGAAATTTTCACTTTTTCTATAAAAATTTGAAGGTCTTTGATGGTCGCCTAAGGTTGTCAGCATTCCCGGTTTTATCCGGGTTTGCCAGGATATTCAATACAAATTTGGAAAAAAAATCCGGTCCGTCCCGATTGCCCGGTTTTCATTGAAAAAGTCCGTATTTTGCCAAGATTTATTCACTTTATTACCTAAATCAAACAAAAATAATTTGTTGTTAAGTTATGATGAAAAAAATTTGTTTTCATTTTTTGCCTTGATTTTTTTTAGTAGTTCCTGGGTTTTGACCATGTTTGCCCGATCATTGCCCGATCATTTCCCGGATTTTTGATTTCCAGATCCAATGTTGAAGCCCGGATTTGTCCGGCCCGGATACATGCTGTAAAAATTCTGTCAACCGCACGATTGTAAGTATTGTTATTATCATTGATTGGATCCAGATTTGGGTGTGGGAGCAAGGTTTCAAAGAAGTTTTAAAAAAGAGCCACCTAAATGATTATCAAATTTTGCCAAACTCTCCAGTCCATGCACGCACAGCTTCAAAAAAAAAGTATAGTAGCACTTAGACTTAGACGTTATCCTAGATAGCAGATGAGATTTATCCAATGCACAATGGGGAAAAAAGTGTACAAACCGCGAAGAAATTCAATATCTTTCGTGCTACATGACCCAAATCTATGGAAATATACTTTCCTTTTGTGAAAATTTCCGGAGAATCGATTGGACATAGTTTCAAACGCCGCACAAGCTTACGAACGGAGATATAGTGCCTTTTTAACCCCTAATTCCCCTATATTTTGTAAACATTCCAGAAAAACACTGATTTTCCGAGGAATCCAACGAAGCCTATTTGAGCCACCGCACGGATAAGGAACAGGAGTTATGGCTGTTTTACCCTCAATTGCCCAACTTTTTTGAAATAGCTCAAAAAAAGCATGTTGAGACCAAATAATTATGAACCAAAGGTAAAGTATTTTGTGGAGTTTTTTCCGAGGAATCGAATGAAGGCTGTTTGAGCCGCCGCACGCTTCGGAAAATGAAGTTATGGCTGTTTTACCTTCAATTCCCCTACATTTTTCAAATTGTTAAGAAAAAGCATGTTCGGATTTGAAAATTTTGAATCTTTTGGGACGTATCTTGTGTGATTTTTTCCGAGGAATCCAATGGAGCCTGTTTGAGCCACCGCACGCTTTGGAAAATGGAGTTATGGCTGTTTTTACCCTCGATTCCTCTACATTTTTCAATGATTTCAGAAAAATGTAGGGGAATTGAGGGTAAAAACAGCCATAACTCACTATTTCAAAGCGTGCGGTGGCTCAAACAGGCTCCATTGGATTCCTCGGAAAAAATCACATAAGATAAGTCTCATTTAGCTCAAAATTTTTAAGTCCGATCATGAATTTTCTGAACTTTTTGAAAAAATGAAAGGGAATTGAGGGTAAAACGGCCATAACTCCTGTTTCCAATGTGTGCGGTATGTCAAATAGGCTTCGTTGCATTCCCCGAAAAAAATCACACATGATACGTTCCATTTGGTTCAAAATTTTCAAGTCCGAACGTGCTTTTTCTGAGCTATTTGAAAAATGTAGGGAAATTGAGGGTAAAACAGCCATAACTTCTGTTTCCAATGCGTGCGGTGGCTCAAATAGGCTTCGTTGGATTTCTTGGAAAAAAATACATAAGATACAACCCATTTGGTTCAAAATTTTCAAGTCGGAACATGATTTTTTTCTGAAACCATTGAAAACTGTAGGGGAATTGAGGGTAAAAACAGCCATAACTCCATTTTCCAAAGCGTGCGGTGGCTCAAACAGGCTCCATTGGATTTCCATTGGATACGTCCCAAAAGATTCAAAATTTTCAAGTCCGAACATGCGTTTTCTTAACAATTTGAAAAATTTAGGGGAATTGAAGGTAAAACAGCCATAACTTCATTTTCCGAAGCGTGCGGCGGCTCAAACAGCCTTCAATCGATTCCTCGGAAAAAACTCCACAAAATACTTTACTTTTGGTTCATAATTATTTGGTCTCAACATGCTTTTTTTGAGCTATTTAAAAAAAGTTGGGCAATTGAGGGTAAAACAGCCATAACTCCTGTTCCTTATCCGTGCGGTGGCTCAAATAGGCTTCGTTGGATTCCTCGGAAAAAATCACATAGGTTTCATTCCATTTGGTTCAAATTTTTCAAGTCCGAACATGCTTTTTTCTTAAATTATTGAAAAATATAGGGGAATTGAGGGTAAAAACAGCCATAACTTCATTTTCCGAAGCGTGCGGTGACTCAAACAGCCTTTATTGGATTCCTCGGAAAAAATTACACAAGATACGTCCCAAAAGATTACAAATTTTCAAGTCCGAACATGCTTTTTCTTAACAATTTGAAAAATTGAGGGGAATTTAGGGTAAAACAGCCATAACTCCATTTTCCAAAGCGTGCGGGTGCTCAAACAGCATTCATTCGATTTCTCGGAAAAAATCACACAAAATACAACCCATTTGGTTCAAAATTTTCAAGTTCGAATTTGCTTTTTTCTGAAATAATTGAAAAATATAGGGGAATTGAGGGTAAAAACAGCCATAACTCCATTATCTGAAGCGTGCGGTGGCCAGAACAGCCTTCATTCGATTCCTCAGAAAAAATTACACACGATAGGTCTGTTTTCGTTCAAAATTCTCTGGTTCGAATCAGTGTTTTTCTGCAATGTTTACAAAATATAGGGGAATTAGGGGTTAAAAAGGCACTATATCTCCGTTCGTAAGCTTGTGCGGCGTTTGAAACTATGTCCAATCGATTCTCCGGAAATTTTCACAAAAGGAAAGTATATTTCCATAGATTTGGGTCATGTAGCACGAAAGATATTGAATTTCTTCGCGGTTTGTACACTTTTTTCCCCATTGTGCAATGGTTTAGAACTGTATATAGAAACCACATCAGCTTGGAAACTATGCTCAGAAATAAACAATTCATTGACGGTAGTGCTTCCTGACATCTCTCCAGGAGTCTCTTCGGAAATTTTTTGATTGATTATTTTTAATTATTCACAGACGACATTTGAAGAACAGGTACCTGTCTTTTCGGAAAATTCAATTCCTACAACTAATCTATTTTTCAATTCCCAATCAATACTCTTATAGGTAAGTTCTCTGAAACGAAAATCATGAGTGCCAAACAAAACTCCCCCATAAAGAAGTATCACAACAATCTTCCTTTTAAAAAAAATCTCTCTTCCTCGACAAGAATCCAGTCAATGAACGGTAGAGTAAGGATTCGATATAAGTTCACGTTTTATGGCGAATACTGGTGGAACATCGATGTACGTCGTCGTCCTAAAGTGCCATAAGTTCAGCTTCCAGAGGGGCGTGAGTTTTCCCGAACCGAAGGGATTTCCCAGCCATTTCTCGCTCCATCCTCCTTACGTCTTGCTTCGAAAGATCCCCCTCTGTTATATAGCTACCATCAGTAGGTAAAAAGTTTCCGTACATCCACATAAAAGTCGGAATGAAAGTAAATTTATGAAAATAATGTACCTCCCCTGCCTTGCAGGACGATGGTTCACGTTCGGCCGAGGTCGTCGGAGCAGTTTTTCCTCCTTCTTTAGTTTTATTTTCACCTCCATCAAGCATGGGGGAAAACAAATAAAAACAAAAAAAAACAGTTGGCTTCCTTCGGGAGGAAAACGTCTTTTTTTCCAGGACTCATTCTGGTTTTTTTTCGTCTTAGACCTTTAGAGTGATCTTAGAGCTTTCGACCCTGGTTCGACATGTCTGCTCTGCATTGGGACGAACGTAAGAAATTCGTTTGGCCTCCCCATTTCACTTTTGTCCATGTCCAGTTTTCAGTTCCGTCGTCAGAATCTAGCTAGAGCTATTACTGAATCTTTCTAGCTTTTCTTTCTTGACCGATAGTCGAAGCTTTTAGATGGTTATTTTTTTTTTCAACAAATATTCTTGTCTTAGATTTAAGGTAAAAAAAAACAGTTGATAACATACCGGTGTCGAGTAGGGATGCGCCGTCAAGCAAACGCCATCGCCCTTCAGCTGTTCCTGCAGCAGCGCTTCCAGTTCGCTCAGCATCAGCGGCGAATTGTCCCGCTCCAAGCTGTCGCTGTTGTCCGAGAGCAGCGATTTGGGATCGTTCAGCTGGAAGTAGACACTGGCTGCGCCCTTTTCCCTCAGGAGCCGCACACTTTTCAGAAGCTTCGAACGGTGCTGCGGATTTTCCACCCCGATCGCATCCAAATCCGGATCCCCGACCTGTTTGCAGATCTCCAGATCGTCGTACCCGTTGTCGAGAAAACTTTCCGCGTACTGCCCTAAGCCGAGGGCCCGCAGCCACTCACACACTATATTGCTGACCGCCATTTTGTGGCGCCCAAATGCTCCCGTTTTTTTTTTCAACTTTAAGCCCTTTCCCCCAAAAAGAATCACTTTATTTTGCTCACAATTTTAAAACCTCTTCCCACCCACACTTCTCACTGAAGCCGTCGTGGGTCACGGCTTTCTGAAACCCCATTTGACGGACCCCTCTTCGATGCACTAAAATTTTCTTCACCTCGGAACGTCATTTTATAGCTTGGTTTCTCCTTAGACCATCTGGAACATCCAATTCCAAGTCGTGCTGCGTCTTCTTTTTCTTCTAGTGTCTTTCTGTGGCTGCGTCTTTATCGAGCACCACACTTAGTGCTTCCAGGGAGATAATTTTCGGATGGAGGAGCCATTCAAGTAGACGTAACCTTCATTAACCCTCTTTTTTCACACATCAAGGTCACTACTGCCAGGCGTCGTCGTTTTCTGGAAGGAAAAAAAATGAAAGACGAAAAAGATGTAAGTAATAATCAACAATCTTTCAGAATTATAAGTACTTTAATGTCCAAGATGCACTTTCAGTTAACGAAAAATGAAGTTTTCTTGAATTCCGATTTGGATTTCATAAATTTATGTTTGATGACATCATATTCCTCCTAGTTAGGTTAGATAAGGCAACAATTTCAAAACTAAATTTTTAAAAAAAGAAAGAAGAGAGGAAGATTGAGAGAGAGAATGACGGAGAGGGAATGACGGTACACTGATTCTATTTCTTCTATGGCGACCGTCAGAACATATAAAAAAAATTGCCATATGACTACGTCTTAAAGAGGAATGAATCCTTAGGACAGCTGGCTTGGTATATATTTCAGTGGATGTTGTGAGATTTTTCATTTGTTTTGATCATCAGATCACATGATGACATTAAATTAATTTAAATCAAAACACTTAGGTTTAACTGTAGGGTTCTCAAGGCATTTCAACCTTCCTTAAACCGGTTAAAATTTGGTTTTGCATGTCATATCAAATTTAAATCATGTTAGTCGAGATCATATGCATTTTAAATATTTTGATAATAATTTTCGAATATGAAAAAAGAGAAATTTTGTTTTATATTCAAATTCGAAGTTCTTAAACTTAATTCTTACACGAAATTCAAAAGCTTAAAGCTTCGAAATGGCAATTAAAAATTGAAAAGTCAGATTCAGATCTTTGTAAATTCATATTTTAGTTCTGATTCATAATAAAGATTAAAATTAACTACGTTATTCAAATAGTGAATATAGATTAAAACTGAACTACAGAATTCAAATAAAAGATTCATAAATGAGGGCTCCAACACGTGGCTCGTATTTTTTCACCTTTCAGAAATCGTATGAAAATTCGGATACAAATTCAAAGCGCAATTTCTGAGTTCAGATTCGGAATTCAGATTCAGAATGCAGATTCAAAATTCAGAAAAAGATTTAACTTGGCAATTTTAAAACCAACATTTTTTTGAGGAATTCAAGAGATCATGAACTCAACACACTGCGGACCAAATACGAGATATCTCGTATTTTCGCTTGCCAACAGTGTGCTACACTTAAAACTGTAATCCGAATGGACTGAGTTTAAGTGTTAAACTTTATTCGACTTAATTAAACACAACATTTACCGTATCTTCGCGGTCCTTTATGTGTGATTGTTGTCAATTCAAATTTCAATTTTCAAAAATTAGTTTGTAAATACCATTTAATTGAAAATCACAAATAAAAGGTAGAATTTGAGTTCCTTGTTTCATCCTTAAAACCCAATTAAAAAAAAATCATCCTCAGGATTTTCACTATGGAATTGATTCTTTCTGAAAAATATTTGCTGTTAAAGAAATATCTTCACCTAAAAAATCTGCATAAAATTCTATATTTTACCAGTGTATTGTTTAAAAAACCGAACACATAGAGGGTACCGAAATTCGGCATTTTATCTTTCAGAAATCGGATTTTTGAAGCCAAATTTCATACTTAAATCATAAATTTGGTTTATGTTTGCATCAAGAAAATTTGATCTTACTTTTTTTTGAAAATTTGTACAAAAAGTTTTATTTCCAGAAAGGTTCTTCTAAAAAAAGGTTATTTTATGACCTTATAAACTAAGTTTAGATCAACTCCAGAACTCTTTCAAAGATTTTATCCATCGATAGAATCGAACTGACACCACGTTCAAGATAAATGACCAATTTTCAAAGCTACGATTTACTACGAAAACTTTTAATGTCAAAGCACTTAAAAATAAATAATCATATACCTAGTTGCAAACAAAATATGTTTTTTTTTTGTATTTGTGAATTTTGGGCAAAAAATCATAGGAAAAATCAGTCATCAATTGACAAAATTGACAAAATTGACAAAATTGACAAAATTGACAAAATTGACAAAATTGACAAAATTGACAAAATTGACAAAATTGTTAAAATTGACAAAATTGACAAAATTGACAAAATTGACAAAATTGACAAAATTGACAAAATTGACAAAATTGACAAAATTGACAAAATTGACAAAATTGACAAAATTGACAAAATTGACAAAATTGACAAAATTGACAAAATTGACAAAATTGACAAAATTGACAAAATTGACAAAATTGACAAAATTGACAAAATTGACAAAATTGACAAAATTGACAAAATTGACTAAAATGACAAAATTGACAAAATTGACAAAATTGACAAAATTGACAAAATTGACAAAATTGACAAAATTGACAAAATTGACAAAATTGACAAAATTGACAAAATTGACAAAATTGACAAAATTGACAAAATTGACAAAATTGACAAAATTGACAAAATTGACAAAATTGACAAAATTGACAAAATTGACAAAATTGACAAAATTGACAAAATTGACAAAATTGACAAAATTGACAAAATTGACAAAATTGACAAAATTGACAAAATTGAAAAAAATTGACAAAATTGACAAAATTGACAAAATTGACAAAATTGACAAAATTGACAAAATTGACAAAATTGACAAAATTGACAAAATTGACAAAATTGACAAAATTGACAAAATTGACAAAATTGACAAAATTGACAAAATTGTCAAAATTGACAAAATTGACAAAATTGACAAAATTGACAAAATTGACAAAATTGTCAAAATTGACAAAATTGACAAAATTGACAAAATTGACAAAATTGAAAAAATTGACAAAATTGACAAAATTGACAAAATTGACAAAATTGACAAAATTGACAAAATTGACAAAATTGACAAAAGCGACAAAATTGACAAAATTGACAAAATTGACCAAATTGACAAAATTGACAAAATTGACAAAATTGACAAAATTGACAAAATTGACAAAATTGACAAAATTGACAAAATTGACAAAATTGACAAAATTGACAAAATTGACAAAATTGACAAAATTGACAAAATTGACAAAATTGACAAAATTGACAAAATTGACAAAATTGACAAAATTGACAAAATTGACAAAATTGACAAAATTGACAAAATTGACAAAATTGACAAAATTGACAAAATTGACAAAATTGACAAAATTGACAAAATTGACAAAATTGACAAAATTGACAAAATTGACAAAATTGACAAAATTGACAAAATCGACAAAATTGACAAAATTGACAAAATTGACAAAATTGACAAAATTGACAAAATTGACAAAATTGACAAAATTGACAAAATTGACAAAATTGACAAAATTGACAAAATTGACAAAACTGACCAAATTGACAAAATTGACAAAATTGACAAAATTGACAAAATTGACAAAATTGACAAAATTGACAAAATTGACAAAATTGACAAAATTGACAAAATTGACAAAATTGACAATATTGACAAAATTGACAAAATTGACAAAATTGATAAAATTGACAAAGTTGACAAAATTGACAAAATTGACAAAATTGACAAAATTGACAAAATTGACAAAATTGACAAAATTGACAAAATTGACAAAATTGACAAAATTGACAAAATTGACAAAATTGACAAAATTGACAAAATTGACAAAATTGACAAAATTGACAAAATTGTCAAAATTGTCAAAATTGTCAAAAATTGCCAAAATTGTCAAAATTGTCAAAATTGTCAAAATTGTCAAAATTGTCAAAATTGTCAGAATTGTCAAAATTGTCAAAATTTTCAAAATTGTCAAAATTGTCAAAATTGTCAAAATTGTCAAAATTGTCAAAATTGTCAAAATTGTCAAAATTGTCAAAATTGTCAAAATTGTCAAAATCGTCAAAGTTGTCAAAATTTGCAAAATTGACAAAAATGTCAAAATTGTCAAAATTGTCAAAATTATCAAAATTGTCTAAATTGTCAAAATTGTCAAAATTGTCAAAATTGTCAAAATTGTAAAAATTTTCAAAATTGTCAAAATTGTCAAAATTATCAAAATTGTCAAAATTGTCAAAATTGTCAAAATTGTCAAAGTTGTCAAAATTTGCAAAATTGACAACAATTCCAAAATTGTCAAAGCTTGTGTTAGAAAGTGTTTAAAATTGTCATATTTTTTCAAAGTTGGCGATTCCCACGAAAACATTTCTGAAGGAATCCGATATGGGTCTTAGTTTTGATCGTTATGTAGTCACGCCGAGGCCGAGAGTGACGGATTCCTTAATCCGAGCAAGATTTATGAAGAAGTCTCGAGCAACTCAAGCTCATCTTTCAGCCGCTCGGAAACCGCATCGCGTTGCATTCAATTTTGTGATTCCTTTCTTTTGTTGGTGCCTGGTTAGAAGATGAAAAAAAAGGTGGGGGGATAATTGGAGACTTGACTCGGGCCCGTCTCTTAACTGACTGTTGACAGTTCGAAGCGAGGAGTGATTTATGGTGGTACCCAAAAGTTGGTGGGGGACCCGGTCGATTAAAGTGTTGAAGAAAATTTGACACCGCTGCTTTGTCGTTGCTTGCTGCTGCACCGATTCAGGCAAGATGTCCGTCCACCATCTATCACCAGTATTCTGGAAGCAGAACTCCGTCCGGATGAGTGAAGGGAAACCTCTCAGCTTTCGACGGTTTTTACAACCGTCGACTCTTGGACTATCTCGAGAAAAAAAATCCCGGGACAAGGAAAACCGAACCGGAGCAAAGGGAAGAAAATGGCAACTCCACAAGCATCCATCTCCTGGCCCCGTTTTTTTTACTCTAGATATATTTTCCCAAGCTGATGTAACCGAGGGCCTACAACGCGCAGAAACTGCAGAACTTCTCCTCCCGGTTAATGAATTAGGTTTCAGGCAAAGATAAAATATGAACATCCACGCGGTCTTGGGTTTCTTTTACGGTTTGTTTTTTTTTTACGCTGGAGCTGCTGCAACGCCGCGGCACCAGATGGGGTTTTGAGGTTCGTGTTTTGCCCAGAGCAGCACCGCCGAAAGCACTTAATTTAATAAGTGCTGCATTATTTACGTGTGGCACACAAAGCTGCGAAAGTCCTCGTGACTTTTAATATGCATCAACATCCAGCAGCAGCAGCAGCGGCGTGCCAAAAGTCGTCGTCCAGGATGCTCCGTTTTATCGCGAATAAACTTGTGTATAACTCGTGTGGAACCATCTCGCGTTTTGCTTTTTCTTCTTCTTCTATTTTGGTTGGTCCTTAGTCCCGGCTAATTCTAAAGAACCAAAACCCTGTACTCCTGCCATGACGTAGTTTTATATGCACGGTAAACGGCAGCCTCGGCCAAGCCAAGATTACGGATGGGTCCTTGCTCTCTGCTGCCTCGAGCACGTGGATAAAGTTGACACAGAGCACGTGGAAGCCCGGAAAGTTGAGCCATGGCGAAGAGAAAGGGTAAGTTCTAGAAAAAAAACCAACATAATACTGAAGCTGAACTTTACACAAGTAACCAACCAACCAAACCGAGAGGCGGCGCATCTGCTGCGGCATTATGGAAGAATATATTTAGCCTAGAGTGTGTCTGGGGCTCTACTTCAGCCTAGTCTAGCTCCGGCTTGGTTTATCGCAGATGTCTAGCTGACTATCTCGCCCCAAGTAGCACCAACTGTGTTCTGTGGAAGTAGCGGAAATTTACTAAAGAGATACTTCCCTCCACAGCTCACACCGAACTCTCCCCCCTTTTTGAAAACCTAATTTTCTGGGAGGCTGGTGAATTAAAATATTTCAGTTACTACCTGCTATGATTAACATGATTAACCTTAAACCGGTAGGTATTGAAATTGTTTTTATTGCTGCTTTACATTTGCGATTCACTGTCTACAATCAGCAAGGGCTGCAAAAATAAAATGAAACATTTTTTCTTACTTGGCGACCGTCAAAAATTTATCTGTCCTGAAAGTTTAATAGTTGTTCGTGTGGACAGAAATTCAGTTGTTTATGTTAACATGGCGGCCGTCAAAAATTCATTTGTAATTTGGAATTTTCATATTTGTTCATGGGGACATAAATTCGGCCCGATTCAGGATTCGGATTTTGGTTTTTGAAAATTTGAAACCAAATTTTTAAAAATTGTTTGTGAAACACTGGGTGACCAGCGAATTTTTATCTTCGAATTCCCGGTTTTTCCGGTTTTCTCGATTGAGATTTAATGGTTTTCTCTATTAAAAATTCGCAAATAAATTTCAAATCTAATGTTTTGAGTTCGTCTTGGTACATCTTCATACCTGAAAGTTATCACATTTTCAAAGTCTGAATTTTCAAACCCATCTCAAAAATGTGGGTTTTATTAAATTTTATAATTTAAAATCCAACTGGTTTAAGTGAAAAAAATGTAAACAAGATTCACAAAAAAACTTGGCATCTTGTAACACTTTCTGCCTTCTGTGCGTTTATCAATCAACCTAATAAAATGGTGGCATCCTATTTATTTATTGTGTTTCCGACATTTTTCCGCATGAGCCAATTCCCGATTCTCATCAATCAAATGAAAATTTGAAGATTGGTTATGATAATTTTGAATTTCGAAGAAGGTACCGTATACTCAATTGAAAACAGCTAAAAATAAGTAAAGTCACATCAAAAAAAATCTCATCCTTCAATTTATTTAAAAACAACCTTTGTTCAAATGATGTAAAAAATAGCTTTACAGAAAATAAGTTAACCGAGTTAGGATGAATAACAGAATTCATATCTCTCTTTTACCATCATATAACCGTTCATTTTTTTTCATCAAATTGATTCGATATTTTTGTTGGACTCTTCAAAATAATTCCCCCAGTTTAAATATGTGTTCTAAAAAAAACTGAGGTCCTCATGCAGATTCGAACATCATTAATTCTGGACTAGTGTATAAAAATTCCAGTTATTAGATGGTTGTTTAGCTTCTTAGTCTTCGAGATGTGGATTCAATCGAAAACTGTCTGGTTTCAACGTATGATACACAAAACACTAAAGAACTTTTAAGCTACAGCATTTAAAATTTGTTAAATTCCTTTCACCTAATTTTTCATTCAGGTTTTTAAGACTATTTTTTTAGATATTCACCCCCCCCCCCTCCCCTCGCAGTTTTTTTTTTATATTTATTGGGCAAAATTTTTTTATGACATGGTATGTACTTGCATGTAACACTAACAGAAAAAAACGTTCAGTTTTATGCAAAAACTTTACGAAAAATGTGCAAACAGTTCTCACATAAGAGCAGACATTTTTATTTATTTTATTTATTTATTTATTTTTTTATTGAGGAATTAAAATTAATCTAAATTACATCAGAGCTATGCTACAATAAAGACCTAAACCTGTCCTTTCCTGTAATTCCCTAACAGATATTCAGCTTTTGACCAAAACATTTTTCATATCGCTTTCTATTCTCCCAATTTTCAGAAGTGAATTTTCAAAGAAGAAATACGACACTAGAAAAAATCTATGAAAAATCTAAATACATTAAATTCTTTTTCCAGTGCACTAAAGAGCTCAAACACTCCATTGATTTAGGACAGAACCTTCAAATTTGTTGCTTTGGTTTGGCAAGAAAAACAACAGTTTTTGAAACTTAATGTACTGCTTAGCAGGTATTAATATCTTATTTTTAATGTCCGAAATTCTAGAAGAAGACCTACGAATTGATTCTACTTGCATTTTTAGAGATCTCTGAAATAGTAAAATAAAATTAAGATTCATTGAAAACTTTAACCATTTTGCCATATTTTCCCTAATAACATTTCGAATTGAGCACTGTTTGGGAATGTTTAGGAACAAGCATTAAGCATTTTTCGATATTTTTATGAAAATTGAATGATTTTACTAAATTTCCAAAAAACAAAACCACACAATTAACAAGAATGAAAAAATTGACAAATAATTCCATGTCAAAAATTGTGAAAATGGACAAAATAGACAACATTAACAAAAAAACAAATAATGACTAAATCGAAAAAACTGACAAATTTGGCTTAAATAAAAAAATCGAAAAAAAACAGACCAACCCGTCAAAAATGACAAATTTCACAAAATGGAAAAAAATTGACATAAAAAGCCAAAATACTAAAATTGAGAAATTTGACTACATTTACAAATCAAACAAAAATAACTAAATTGTCGAAATTTAATCAATTTGGCGAAAATTACAAAATTGATTTAAAAATAATATCAAAGATAAAACATTTGACAAAGCTAAGAAAAATGACAAAAATGACAAAAATGACAAAAATGACAAAAATGACAAAAATGACAAAAATGACAAAATTGACAAAAATGACAAAAATGACAAAAATGACAAAAATGACAAAAATGACAAAAATGACAAAAATGACAAAAATGACAAAAATGACAAAAATGACAAAAATGACAAAAATGACAAAAATGACAAAAATGACAAAAATGACAAAAATGACAAAAATGACAAAAATGACAAAAATGACAAAAATGACAAAAATGACAAAAATGACAAAAATGACAAAAATGACAAAAATGACAAAAATGACAAAAATGACAAAAATGACAAAAATGACAAAAATGACAAAAATGACAAAAATGACAAAAATGACAAAAATGACAAAAATGACAAAAATGACAAAAATGACAAAAATGACAAAAATGACAAAAATGACAAAAATGACAAAAATGACAAAAATGACAAAAATGACAAAAATGACAAAAATGACAAAAATGACAAAAATGACAAAAATGACAAAAATGACAAAAATGACAAAAATGACAAAAATGACAAAAATGACAAAAATGACAAAAATGACAAAAATGACAAAAATGACAAAAATGACAAAAATGACAAAAATGACAAAAATGACAAAAATGACAAAAATGACAAAAATGACAAAAATGACAAAAATGACAAAAATGACAAAAATGACAAAAATGACAAAAATGACAAAAATGACAAAAATGACAAAAATGACAAAAATGACAAAAATGACAAAAATGACAAAAATTACAAAAATGACAAAAATGACAAAAATGACAAAAATGACAAAAATGACAAAAATGACAAAAATGACAAAAATGACAAAAATGACAAAAATGACAAAAATGACAAAAATGACAAAAATGACAAAAATGACAAAAATGACAAAAATGACAAAAATGACAAAAATGACAAAAATGACAAAAATTACAAAAATTACAAAAATGACAAAAATGACAAAAATGACAAAAATGACAAAAATGACAAAAATGACAAAAATGACAAAAATGACAAAAATGACAAAAATTAAAAAAATCACAAATATGACAAAAATGACAAAAATTAAAAAAATCACAAATATGACAAAAATGACAAAAATGACAAAAGTGACAAAAATGACAAATTCAATTCTGTCAATTTTGTAAATTTTGTCAATTTTTTTAATTTATTCAACTTCGTCAATTTTGTCAATTTTGTCAATTTTGTCAATTTTGTCAATTTTGTCAATTTTGTCAATTTTGTCAATTTTGTCAATTTCGTCAATTTTGTCAATTTTGTCAATTTTGTAAATTTTGTCAATTTAGTCAATTTTGTCAATTTTGTCAATTTTGTCAATTTTGTCAATTTTGTCAATTTTGTCAATTTTGTCAATTTTGTAAATTTGGTCAATTTTGTCAATTTTGTCAATTTTGTCAATTTTGTCAATTTTGTCAATTTTGTCAATTTTGTCAATTTTGTCAATTTTGTCAATTTTGTCAATTTTGTCAACTTTTTCAATTTTGTCAATTTTGTGAATTTTGTCAATTTTGTCAATTTTTTCAATTTTGTCAATTTTGTGAATTTTGTCAATTTTGTCAATTTTGTCAATTTTGTCAATTTTGTCAATTTTGTCAATTTTGTCAATTTTGTCAATTTTGTCAATTTTGTCAATTTTGTCAATTTCGTCAATTTCTTCAAATTTTCATTTTTGTCAGTTTTGTTAATTTAGTTAGTTCTGGTGTTTTTTGTCAAATGAGTTCATTTTATCAATATGGTAAATTTTTTCACGTTTCTAATTTTTTGTTTAATTTTGTCATTTGATAATTCACATAAATTTATTGCTTTTTCTCAATTTTATCCTTGTTTCATTTATGTTATTCTTGTAAAATTTGTTGATTTTTTCAATTTTGTCGATTTTGTCATATTTGTTAATTTCGTCAGTTTTGTCTTTGATGGTGATTCTGTCAAATTGGTTAATTTTATCAGATATGGTTATTTTGTTTATAATAATGTTATTTGTCAAATTTTTGTCAATTTTGCCATTTTTTTTATAATTTTTGTTGTTTTTTTGATAAAAATTTCAAATCCGTCAATTCTAATAAAAAATCAGACAATTTACTTAAAAAAAATAAAACATTTCTTTTTCAATTGATAAAATTGAAAAAGAAATGTAAAATTGAAAAAATATTTAATAATAACTAAAATCTTAACTAAATGGACCAAAATGCCAAAAAAGACAAAATTGAAATCATTGACAAAATTTATATACCGTAAACTGGGGGAACTTTGATCAGCGGGGTAACTTTGATCAACAGGAAATTTTTGCAGATAATCATCATTAACTAAGTATAAAGTTAAAATATCTAAAAACTGTTTACTACGTTTGAAAGCCTGTAAATTGAGTTACAAATAAGCCAAATTTGGTTTTTATTAGGAGATTTTTGATATTACTTAAAATATAATTTTAAAATCTTTAAATAACTGGTTTTTAAAGGCTTACAAACAAACATCTCTCCTGATCAAATTTAAGCTTCTAGGAGCAAATGGATTGTTTTATGTGAAAGTTCAACTTTTTTGCTTGGTTTAGGTTAAGTTTAAGTGTTATTGACCATAAACCATGACCATGACCATGACCATGACCATGACCATAAACATTTGATGATAATTTTTGGATATTAAAAAAACCCGGTCATTTTCCATGAAAAAGCCCGTTTAGAAAAAATGGCTAAAAACCATATAAAATGGTTAAGTTTGAAGAAAAAAAGAACATGAGAAGAGTATGAGGACTTAGGGAATTGCATGAAGGTAAAATTTTATTTATTTTCGAGACCAAAAAAGATTAAGAAATGTTTATAATTTTTGCCCCTAAATGTATGCAGCAACATTGTCCATCTTGAGAATATTTGTTTTTGGAAGAAAACGTTAAAAAATTCAATTGAGTCCAAACAAAAAATACTGTTATCGATATTCTGAGCCTTCTGTGCTTAATGACATAAAAACAATAAATTTGAAGATGTTGAGATGCGTAAACACCAGAGTGATCAAAGTTACCCCGAAACTCGAAATCTGGTTTTGTAACGAACATTTAATTATAACCACCAATGCCGTTTGAATTTATTGCAATCAATGATCATGTTTAATACTCCTCATCTCAGTAAGGGTTTTAATGCTTTCAGATATTATGAAAAAGAAACCCCTTCCAAAATATTCAAAAATGAATGAAAAAAATGATCAAAGTTCCCCCAGTTTACGGTAATTGTCATAATTATCAAAATTTTAAAAATCAGATGATAATTCAACCGATAATTGGACCATACGTTACCGCATCGTATTTTACTTCAGCGATTTTAATGTTACTCAATTATGTTTTCAATAATCTACTCGTTTTCTTCACTCCAGAGGTCAATCCGGACGAACGTTAAATAATTTAAAACACGTGGTTTGGCAACTTTTTTCAATTGTATTCATAATTTTCATTCTCAACCCTACATTTCATGATTTTTCATTTATCCTTAAAATAATTTTTAACAGTCGGAAATGATATCAAAAAATTAAAATAAAATACGTTTTATTGCTTTTTTCATACATTATTTGTTGCAAATTTGTTACTTATTAAAACGAAGAGTTAAATTACCAAATGCTTTTACTCCAAAAAGAGCTTGTTGAGTTTAAACTAAAGTTGCCATTATTTTTCACCACGCATCCGGGCCGGACAAATCCGAACAATTTCATCTGAAAACCAAGCAAAATCCAGGTATTAGATTTTAAAAACTGTCAACCAAAAATCCGGGCAATATCCGGGCAAATTAGGTAAAAACCCAGGAATCACTTAAAAAAAAAATCGAGAAAAAAATACTTGAAGACTTTTTTTTCATCAAAACTTTTCAGCAGATTTTAAATCGTTTTTTTTTAGGCCTGCAGAAAACTTTTGACGCCCATTTTTATGAAACTTGTTTAAAAAAATTCGTTTTGGACGCATAAATAAAAAAAAATTACAATACAATTGGTTTCTGTTTTTTTTTGTTTGATTTGCCAAATAAGGTGAATAAATTGCGGAAAAATCCGGGCCTTTTCATCAGAGCAACCCCGGGCCGAACTGAACTTTTCCCAAATTTTGTATTAAATATCCGGGCAAACCGGATAAAACCGGACAATCTGGCAACTTAGATTATACTTAGATTATATTTTTAAAAAAAAATTCGTAGAAAATAAATAGAGGATATTCCAGGATCAATTATTTTGAAAATCACCAATTATTTGCAAATAAAGTTATTCATATGAAAGTAGTGATAATTTTCATATACTTTTATCCTATATACAATTTTGAATTTTTGTATTTTCAATTAATTCTGGATTTTCTGCGTTAGAAATTCTTTAATCATAATTTGATAATTTAGAGTTGTAAAAAACTTTATTTATAATTTGTATAATATGTATCCTAAAGTAGCCAGAATTATTTCAGCTCGTATCCAGACCGGAACAAATCCGGGCAATTTTATACAAAAAACTGGTAAAACATGGGCATTCGATATTAAAATTGACGAGCGAAAATCCGAACAGTATCCGAGCAAATTTTGTCAAAACTCACAAATTACTCAACAAAATCAAGAAAAAAATTAAAAATGAAAATTTTCCATCAAAACTTATCGACAGGTTTTAAATCATATTTAAGGCTTTCAAAATAACTAACATAATTATTTTTATAGGACTAGCTCTGAAAATTTCGTTTTGGAGGCATAAATAAAATATTCTTACAACAGAATTTTTGTTTCGTTTGATTTGCCAAATAATAAATCTGGGCAAAATCTGGGCATTTTTAAATGAAAACCGGGCAAACGGGCCGAACCGGATGGTTCTCAAATTTTGTATTAAATATTCGATGAAACCCGGACTAAGCCGGGCAATCTGCCAACCTAAATGTATCCACATGCCACATATAATTAACAGACTGTAAGAAAGGCTACAATTCACTGTCAAGCTTATTAAATCGAGATTTCCCTTTGATATTAATTTCTTTTAGTTGTCTTGTTTTCGAAAAAAATCGACTTACCAGCATGTTTAAAAGGATTTCGAAATAATTGTCAAAAATAATCCGAGATGGTGCCTTTTCTGGCAATTCACAATCTGTATCAAATATCCATAAACTTCTTTTTCTAGAATCTTGAAAAATAAACTACTTTAGGGATTTGAAAGCCACGATCGAGAACGTTGTGATAAAATTTTAACATACAGTTGCGTTCAAAAAAGAATGAAATCGCGTGAAGCTGTGCACCCACTTCCAACTTTGACAAGCTGTCATTTCTCTCTCGGTTGATATTTTTTCATGAAAATTTTATCAAATCTAGTTCAACTATCCAACTAACACTCCACAAAATTTGAAGTCTTTACAATGAAGGGAAACAAAGATAGAGCTATTTCCGAAAAAAGGGAAATTTAGAGTTGCTTCACTAAACTTGCTGTATCTTCGACAATTTTCATTGAAAATCCTTGAAATTTGGTCCAAAGATGTAAAAATGTTAGATCTACTACCAAGCCAAGTTTCGTCAAAATCAATGAACGTGATAAAAAATGGTGCCGGGTAGAAAATCAGGTTCATTATCGCCCAGCAGACTATTTCATTCTTTTTTGGACGGATGTTTGTATGGAAAACATCGTTATCCATGTATTCTTGGTTTTTCCTTTCACAAAATCAAAATTTATTACAAAAAAGGTTGTAAATCGATAGAAACTTCATTTCTGCTTTGTTCAGAAATAGAAATTGTTCCAACAGAGCTGGTATTGAAACACAAGAGTGAATTGAATACTCGCTTTAATTGTATATCAAATTTGTTTATCGGAATAATTAGCAGGTCATTTCTGAATCTCTGTTCTTCTTATTTTGAACTTTATTGAAACATTTTCTCTTCCGAAACATAGCACGAATAAAGTTTTTATCAATTAACAACATTCTTTGCGATAAAATTTTGATTTTGTTATAGAAAAAACAAGAATACATGGATTACGATGTTTTCCATACAAACATTCGTCCAAAAAAGAATGAAATCGTCTGCTGGGCGATCATGAACCTGATTTTCTACACGGAACCAGTTTTGATCACGTTCATCGATTTTGACGAAACTTGGCTTGGTAGTAGATCTAACATTTTTACATCTTTGGACCAAATTTCAAGGATTTTCAATGAAAATTGTCGAAGATACAGCAAGTTTAGTGAAGCAACTCTAAATTTCCCTTTTTTCAGAAATAGCTCTATCTTTGTTTCCCTTCATTGTAAAGACTTCAAATTTTGTGGAGTGTTAGTTGGATAGTTGAACTAGATTTGATAAAATTTTCATGAAAAAATATCAACCGAGAGAGAAATGACAGCTTGTCAAAGTTGGAAGTGGGTGCACAGCTTCACGCGATTTCATTCTTTTTTGAACGCAACTGTATTTATCCGGCTGCATTTTCGACTGTTTAACGTAATAAGAAGAGTTTCTGACCTCATCTTGTTTGATAAATCTGCTTTTAGATTAATGTTTCGAAACAAATTTACAATTTCATGTTCGAAAAACCTTAAGCAAGTAACTTGAGTTCTATTTTGTTGAAATAGATTTTGTGAATATTTTTTCTCAATATGTATGCTCAATTGAACATTATTTTAGGTAGAAGGAAAACAAATTTTCTGATAAATTGATGAAATTATTGATTGCCAAATTTTAACCTGGTAATGAAAAGACAAAAATGGCCTAAAGACCATCGCAGCACTATTTGAGCTTCCTCTCTTACTAAGATGCTTCAAAGTGTCTGGCAAATTTGAATATCCCAATCCCTTAGGTACACTTGCTCAATTAACTTCGATTCAAAATACATAACAGGTAGGATCGTCTCGATGACAACCTGGTCCTTGGGTTCGTTTCCGGACAGTTTATGCAACGACCAGGACGAATGTCATCCCAAATCCCTAACGCAATAGCAACCAGCAGCGGTAGAATTTCCGTGTCTCGAGCGAGAATAACTAGCCGGTATCCTCCCGCAGGACATTTCATCGCCCCGGAATGTGACAACAAATTCCGATCCACCTTCAATCTTGCCCATCCTGTTCACTTGGGGAAGCGAAGATGCTAGCGAGGCGCCTAGGGTTTACTTTAACAAATTTATTCAAATACACCGCCGCCGTGTCGAGTCTCGAGTCTCGTTGGCGTGTCTTGAAGATGGTCCCCGGACGAATTTGTCGCATTTCCGCATCTTAAACAGGACTTAGCTGCTGGCTGGGTCCAGAAAACCGACGAATTGTGCTTTTCGGCACCTGTCGTCCCTTTCCCGGCGTGATTTATTCCTCTTTCGGTTCTTCTGGCTTTCGGGAAATTTTCACGGCTCATGGCAGTTCGAACCCCGAATCCCTGCTGATGATAAGATGTATCGATTCGCCGTCCCAGGGCCACTTCACGGCATGGGCTGGATTCCGGACAAAAGTCCCCCACTTCCGACCCAAAATTCGGAAGCCGAAAGAGCGGAGAAGTTCAAGAACTTCTTCTCCTTCCAAGAGCACAGAGAAAATTCCCTCGCGGGCTGGCCGGGCATGAATATGACTCATTTGAAATTCATGAAAATGTTGCTTCAGCAGGTTGGCTGCTGGTGTTGCAAAGCAACATATTTAGGTGCGAGAAGGAAAACTTGAAGCCACTTTTCAATTCCGTCTGATAGATAGAGCTATGTGAGAATCGAAAACATTCGACGTCAGAGATGCAAACAAATGAGGGAAACTAAATATCTAACTCAGGACAGCACTCAACGATTTTGACTTGATGTGAAAGCAAAGTGAATAAATTTCAATGTTCATCGCTAACTACTTTCTGACGGTCGCCATACAAATTGATAGAGCAGTCACCTACAGTTAGGGAAATGAAAAACCCATCTTGTATGGACGCTACACCCGGCAAAGGGAGAAGCGCATTAAGCCATTTGCACTTTATCGCCGCATTTTCACAGAATGATAGGAAACTCGTGTGATTGCGGATTGCCGAGGGATTTCGGATGATCTTCCACGCTAACAGCAACCACATGCGAAGAGCGAATTTTTGAAGGAAAACCTTGTTTCCATTTGCTGCAATCGTTGGAAAGGCGTCGTCGACGACGACCCATCTGAGTTCACCAGGTTAATGCATAAATAGCCAGCTGCCCGGCTTCATCCTATTTAGTTGGAGCTAGCTAATGCTTTCAAGAGAAACTGCGGTCGGGTCCTGAGCAAAAGCAGAACGGACCGAGCGAGGTGTTTCAATTACTTTCAAATGAATGCATTACCCTTTCTCAGCGACGACACGGGGCGAATGTTTTGAACCCAAGGTACGAAAAACACCTGGCTGGAGTAAAAAAAAACAAAAAAAAAATCCTTCAACTAACATTCCAGAAAATAGTAACTAACTCAACCACCCCGAAAAGGTTGCAGTTAGTAAGTACGTGCGCGATGCAAAAAGGTTGAAATAGAGTGACTATATGGGCAAACATTATCATCATATTTGAATTTCATTTGGTAGGTCCTCAGCCAGCTGCATCTCTTGATCTTCTCCTGAACGTTGAGTGCATGTTGCAGCAAGCAAGTCTTTTGATGTTGGTGGTCAGAAGAACCATTCGGATTGGTCGTAAAATTAACATTTTAATTTAAAGATATTATGTTTTCGGAAGGACGAAAATATTTATATCAATTAACTGGTAAAAATAAACATTTTACCCATATGACATATAAGAAAATTTTGACAATTTTGACAAATTTGACTATTTTGACAATTTTGACAAATTTGACAATTTTGACAATTTTGACCATTTTGACAATTTTGACAATCTTGACAATTTTGACAATTTTGACACTTTTGACAATTTTGACAATTTTGACAATTTTGACAATTTTGACAATTTTGACAATTTTGACAATTTTGACAATTTTGACAATTTTGACAATTTTTACAATTTTGACAATTTTGACAATTTTGACAATTTTGATTGTTTTGACAGTTTTGACAAATTGGACAATTTTGACAATTTTGACAATTTTGACAATTTTGACAATTTTCGCAATTTGGACCATTTTGACAATTTTGACAATTTTGACAATTTTGACAATTTTGACAATTTTGACAATTTTGACAATTTTGACAATTTTGACAATTTTGACAATTTTGACAATTTTGACAATTTTGACAATTTTGACAATTTTGACAATTTTGACAATTTTGACAATTTTGACAATTTTGACAATTTTGACAATTTTGACAATTTTGACAATTTTGACAATTTTGACAATTTTGATAATTTTGACAATTTTGACAATTTTGACCATTTTGACAATTTTGACAATTTTGACAATTTTGACAATTTTGACAATTTTGACAATTTTGACAATTTTGACAATTTTGACAATTTTGACAATTTTGACAATTTTGACAATTTTGACAATTTTGACAATTTTGACAATTTTGACAGTTTTGACAATTTTACAATTTTAATTTTTGAAAATTTTAAAAATTTGGACAATTTTGACAATTTTGACAATTTTGACAATTTCGACGTTTTTGACAGTTTTGGCAATTTTGACAATTTTGACAATTTTGTCAATTTTGTCAATTATGACAATTTTGATAATTTTGACAATTTTGACAATTTTGTCAATTTTGACAATTTTGACAGTTTTGACAATTTTGACAATTTTGACAATTTTGACAATTTTGACAATTTTGACAATTTTGACAATTTTGACAATTTTGACAATTTTGACAATTTTGACAATTTTGACAATTTTGACAATTTTGACAATTTTGACAATTTTGACAATTTTGACAATTTTGACAATTTTGACAATTTTGGCAATTTTGACAATTTTGACAATTTTGACAATTTTGACAATTTTGACAATTTTAACAATTTGGACAATTTCAACAATTTTGACAATTTTGACAATTTTGACAATTTGTACAATTTTGACAATTTTAACAATTTTGATAATTTTAACAATTTCGACAATTTTGGCAATTTTGACAATTTTGATTATTTTGACAATTTTGATTATTTTGACAATTTTGACAATTTTGATAATTTCGACAATTTTGACAATTTTGACAATTTTGACAATTTTGACAATTTTGACAATTTTGACAATTTTGACAATTTTGACAATTTTGACAATCTTGACAATTTTGACAATTTTGACAATCTTGACAATTTTGACAATTTTGACAATTTTGACAATTTTGACAATTTTGACAATTTTGACAATTTTGACAATTTTGACAATTTTGACAATTTTGACAATTTTGACAATTTTGACAATTTTGACAATTTTGACAAATTGGAGACATTTGAAAATTTTGACAATTTTGACAATTCTGACAATTATGACAATTTTGATAAATTCGACAATTTTGAGAATAATATCAATTAAGTCAATATAGTCAATTTAGTCAATTTTGTCAATTTTGTCGATTTTGTCAATTTTGTCATTTATGTCAATTTTGTCCATTTTGTCAATTTTGTCAATCTTGTCAATTTTGTCAATTTTGTCAATTTTGTCAATTTTGTCAATTTTGTCAATTTTGTCAATTTTGTCAATTTTGTCAATTTTGTCAATTTTGTCAATTTTGTCAATTTTGTCAATTTTGTCAATTTTGTCAATTTTGTCAATTTTGTCAATTTTGTCAATTTTGTCAATTTTGTCAATTTTGTCAATTTTGTCAATTTTGTCAATTTTGTCAATTTTGTCAATTTTGTCAATTTTGTCAATTTTGTCAATTTTGTCAATTTTGTCAATTTTGTCAATTTTGTCAATTTTGTCAATTTTGTCAATTTTGTCAATTTTGTCAATTTTGTCAATTTTGTCAATTTTGTCAATTTTGTCAATTTTGTCAATTTTGTCAATTTTGTCAATTTTGTCAATTTTGTCAATTTTGTCAATTTTGTCAATTTTGTCAATTTTGTCAATTTTGTCAATTTTGTCAATTTTGTCAATTTTGTCAATTTTGTCAATTTTGTCAATTTTGACAATTGTGTGAATTCTGTCAATTTTGTCAATTTTGTCAATTTTGCTAATTTTGACAATTTTGACCATTTCTGAGAATGTTGTCAATTTTGACAATTTTGACAATTTTTAACAATTTTGAGACTTTTGACAATTTTGACAATTTTGACTTTTTTGACAATTTTTTATATTTTAACAATTTTGACAATTTTATAAATTCTGAAAATATTATCAATTTTAAAAATCTTGTCAATTTTGACCATTTCGACAATTTTGACAATTTTGACAATTTTGACTATTTTGACAATTTTGATAACTTTGACAATTTTTATAATTTTGACAATTTTGACAATTTTGACAATTTTGATTGTTTTGACAGTTTTGACAAATTTGACAATTTTGACAATTTTGACAATTTTGACAATTTTGACAATTTTAACATTTTTGACAATTTTGACAATTTTGACAATTTTGACAATTTTGACAATTTTGACAATTTTGACAATTTTGACAATTTTGAAAATTTTGAAAATTTTGACAATTTTGACAATTTTGACAATTTTGACAATTTTGACAATTTTGACAATTTTGACAATTTTGACAATTTTGACAATTTTGACAATTTTGACAATTTTGACAATTTTGACAATTTTGACAATTTCGATTATTTTGACAATTTGGATTATTTTGATAATTTCGACAATTTTGACAATTTTGACAATTTTGACAATTTTGACAATTTTATTAATTTTGACAATTTTGACAATTTTGACAATTTTGACAATTTTGACAATTTTGACAATTTTGACAATTTTGACAATTTTGACAATTTTGATAATTTTGACAATTTTGACAATTTTGACAATTTTGACAATTTTGACAATTTTGACAATTTTGACAATTTTGACAATTTTGACAATTTTGACAATTTTGACAATTTTGACAATTTTGACAATTTTGACAATTTTGACAATTTTGACAATTTTGACAATGTTGACAATTTTGACAATTTTGACAATTTTGACAATTTTGACAATTTTGACAATTTTGACAATTTTGACAATTTTGACAATTTTGACAATTTTGACAATTTTGACAATTTTGTCAATTTTGACAATTTTGACAATTTTGACAATTTTGACAATTTTGACAATTTTGACAATTTTGACAAATTTGACAATTTTGACAATTTTGACAATTTTGACAATTTTGACAATTTTGACAATTTTGACAATTTTGACAATTTTGACAATTTTGACAATTTTGACAATTTTGACAATTTTGACAATTTTGACAATTTTGACAATTTTGACAATTTGGACAATTTTGACAATTTTGACAATTTTGACAATTTTGACAATTTTGACAATTTTGACAATTTTGATAATTTTGACAATTTTGACAATTTTGGTTTTTAAACATTTTTCAAATCGACATTATATGCAATATTAGATTGGCAAATTCTTCTAGTGTTGTGTTTTTTTAATCAGGTGTCAAGAATTTTTTTTTCGGCGTAAATAGCGGTTCCATAAATTTGAACAAAATCTTTTCGCTAGCTCTCACTTAGTCACTGGTAGTAGGGACGTTTCAATGTAAAAAAAAATGCATGTACAAAATCCAAATTCAATTGAATTAGCATAAATGTAATTAAAACTTTGCCACTACAAATTGGACGTGGTCAGCTTTTTGCAGCTCTTTTTCGTCGTCGTTGTCGAGTTCGATGTCGCCTTCCTCCCTGTGTTGGTCGAGGTTTTGTCGTCGTCTGTTCCAAGGATCCACCGGACTTCCCAACTCTTTGGTCGAATCCCGAAAACCCCTTGCCATGCAATCTCCCTATGAGTGTTGAAATTTGTTCTGAAAGTTTGCAATTCTGGCGTGGAATTAGTTTCTCGAAATGGCAACAACTTTCGGCGATATTGGATATTGGAAGGTAGGAAAAAATTTCAACCGGAATAATAAAAATCGTAACAAATCACCTGGTGTTAGAAGAATTTAACGCCCACCTCTTCTTGTCCGGCGCTTTGGGGTTCTCCACCACCTAAAAAACTCGCTTTTTGCGCATTGGTGACTTTTTGCGGATGAGCGTTTGAGCCCCCTAGAGTGGACACAATCACCCTCGTTCTCAAACTTCCGCCCTTTTAAAAAAAAAAAAACTCACACACACATACAAACATGTGTATGTGTGCCGTGCCTTATGATATTTTATCCGCATCAGTGATCCGAAGTAAGCCCTCGAATCTAGGGCCGGGACAGGGTCTTGTTCAATGGATCCAAAGTTAACCGCCCTGGTTGTTTGAGTTTAGAAAACTGGAGGAAGAGACCGGAGAGGAAGTGTTTTTGCAATTTCGTTACACGTTGCCACTTTGCAGTTAGTTTGTTTTTTTTGTCTCTCAGTTGTTTTCGGTTCTCTCTTCCTCGGTGTGTTGTAAACTAACTTACTGCCGGCGAGCAATTTCAACTTTGCTAAAACTGCTAATGAATAAAAATGGAAACTAAAAAGCTGTACCTGTGTGTTGTGAGTTGGGCGACAGAGAAAAAAATACAGCAACCAAGAGACAAGAAAAATGTTAAACCGAACTAGATGTTAGCAGGATATATTTACATAAGTCGGCACTTTTTGCTCCTCGGCATATGAGTATGGACGTGTTAATTTAATTTTATTGATACTTTTTGCCTTATCCGAGTTACGAACGTGAGAAATAGCCATATTTTATTCGATTTTATAAGAAAAATCCTAGTGAAATTCGATAATTAGGTTTTTGTTATTTTTTTCGAAAGGAAATTGAAATAAAGGCCTTAATCTCGAAAGTTGAAGGCAAAAAAGGAAATGTGGTTTCAACATATTTCTGTGAACAAGTAAATTTGGAATGTTTGTATTCGAAACAAAAAGTGTACTACATAAAGTATTTTTACACGAGGGATACGTAAGCTAAAAAATCCGTACAAAAACATTGTTAATTCCCGGAAATTGTGTGCTTATTCTGTAAAAACCATGCTCATTCCGAGATCTTGTTCCAGTTATTTGGATCAAGGCCTCAGGTCTCGTTTCAGGCTCATGTCTCGTGTCTTACGTCTTTTTGGCTCAAGTTTAATTGTCTCGTGTGTCTCAGGTTCAGCACTCAGGTCTAATGTCTCATGTCTCATCTCCCATGTTTTATGTCTCATGTCCTATTTTTCATGTTTTATGTCGCATATCCCACATATGATGTCTCATGTCTAATGTCACATGTCTCATGTCACATGTCTCATGTGTCATGTCTCATGTCTCATGTCTCATGTCTCATGTCTCATGTCTCATGTCTCATGTCTCATGTCTCATGTCTCATGTCTCATGTCTCATGACTCATATCTCATGTCTGATTTCTTTTGTCTCATGTCCCAAATCTGATGTAATCAAAGAGAAATTTGACTAAACAAATTATAAACAAAGATAAACAGAATTGACAAAATTTAAGAATTGGCAAATTGGACGAAAATGAAAAAAAATTATCAAATAGACAAAATTAACAAATAGACAAAATTCACTCAATTGATACAATTGACATTATAGACAAAACTACCCAGTTTCACAAAAATTTTAAAATTGATTATATTTACTAAATTCATACATTTTTTAAAAATATTAAAAAGGCAAAGTTGACAAAGAAAAACAAGTTTTCAAAAGTGACCAAATTGACCAAATTTACAAAATATGTTGCTAAAATTTTTGTTCATTCGAAATATATTTTGCAACATCCGCGAGAAATCATCCTAATGCAAAATCAAGTTTGACTTGTTAGAACCTTATTAAGTTACATATTTGGAAATATGCTCATTAGAGTGACCAAAAATGGCTTATTATAATTTTTTGGTCTACTCCCCCTAAGCTGTTCGGGGAGAGAAAGTTGCACTACGAACAAGAGTGGAATTGTCAACAAATAAGAGTGGGCGAAAGCATTCACATTCACTGATGAAGAAATTTCGCTTCTCCGGAAAAATCTATTGCGCACAGGGTTGCCAGCATTTTTTTCCAAAATTCAGGAAACCTTGAGAACAAATTTAGGGAAAAATCAAGATACACCAGGCTTGAATAAAAAGCCAAACCACTGACTTTTTATTATCTTTCTTAAAAAAAATTAGTTATCGATCATAGTTTTTATAGATATCTATCGATTAGTTAGATGATTCACTAAACTCTAAGTTCATTCTCCAAACATTTTCCCTTATTGAGAAAAATATTCAATTATATAACATTTACTAATTCTTATGAATAACGTTCTTATAATGGCTCCAACAAAGGTGATAAATAAAAAGTTTAAAAAGAAGTTGGAATACCAACTCTAATACGATAGAATCTGTAATAACAAATGGATTGATGAGACTGGACCTAAAAAAGACCTCCTTTAAGAAAGGTACCGTAAAACGGGGTAAGATTGATCACTTTTTTTCAACATTTCTCGATTATTTTTTCTGTTAGGGGAACATGGAATGTTTCATATTTTTAAAATCGGTACTGGACTCCTATGAACGTAAAACATGGTTGCAGAAATTTATTAGAATACTTTAAATTTGATTTAAAAATCGATTTCGTCTTTGTTTAGAATTTGATGCTTTGGGTCATTGATCAGTCTCTATTTTGACGGTTTTAACGAGTTGTCTTGACCATAAAGGATACAAAACACCTTCATAATATTGACAAATGCCAGTAATTGATAAACTATGGCAGTACGTATGTTTAAGCCGAACAACAATTAAAATCGAAAGATGCATAATGCTGCTGGACTGGAACTGGAAAAAAGTTGAACTGTCACAAAAATTCACCTGCTGTTTCTAAACGCTTTGATTTCATCAGGAAGGGTGTTTGTTTGCGAGCCTTCGAAAAAATAGATATTTCAAGATTTTGAAATAACATTTTTACTTACACTTCAAATTTTCAAAAACAAACCAAGTTTAACCCCATTTGAAACTCAAAATGTAGGTTTTTAAACGTAAAAAAAAGTTTAAAGATATTTCAAATTTGGGCCAAAGAATTTTTTTATTTGGGCGCCTGAGGTTACAAGCCTCCAAACTTACAATAGTGTCATATTGACAATCTATGACGGATTAGGGTTAAAAATGTTCTGTTTATTAAAACATATAATTTTCTTAAAAAATTACTATACCAGGAAAAATCAGGCTTCTTTCCAAAAATCAGGAAAAAAAACGTAGGCTCATCAGGCTATCTGGATGGGCCTCAAAAAATCAGGCACATTGGCTCTGATTGCGCATTGTGTTAAAGACAAATCTGAGAGCGAACACAGTTTTTGTAGAACGTTTACTGAGAAAAGACGCTCATTTCCGAACGCTTCCTTTTGAGGTGCCAAATTTTTCTGAATTAGTCGTGATTTTCGAAGGGTTGTCCTCATGTCTAAAATTTTCAAAAAACCCTTGAATTATCCTAATTTTAAGAAAAAATTGAACTCAAAATGTACTGAATTGTCCTAATTTTCATCAAAACATTTGAATTATAATCGAATTAGTAGTCAAATGATGAGAACATCTAACAAATCTGCATTTAAATAGTTTAACCCATTTAACCGATGGTGATCTTCGGTTCATACGACATTTAATTTGTGTTTTTTTTTTTTCGATATAAACTACGGGCCAGCCATGCAGCGCTCACTTCTGTTGCATAAATTAAAGCGTTTTCAGCACCTGTATTTTGCCTTTATTTATGCAATTTCAGCAGAGCTACATAAAAATAATATCCATAAATCTAGTGGTGTCCAGCAAAATCCTAATTTTTTTCTTCGCGATGTCCCGATTTTTGACAAAACCACCTGGCACCTATGGCTATCTTTGATAGTATTTTTTTTTCAAGAAAAAAATCCAAAACAGTAGTGGGCATGGTTGCCACAAGTACAGATTTATCTTTTTTTTTCGGTACAAGTTACGTTCACAGAGAAGACATATTTTTAGAATTTGATTCAAAATAGTTCCGATTTCTTATTTTGAAAAAAAAAAAAACGTTTTGAAATAGGAAATGGAAACTGAATCGATCGAAGATTTTATTTAAAATGAAACAGAATTCAGATTTGTGTAAAGGTAGTCGTTTTTGCGACAAAAATATCACATTTGAAAGTTGCTTCTGGATTTCAAAATACGTTTCAGGCAATGAATAAATTTTAATTAGAAATATGTCATTTGAAACTTTTAGAGCACAGAAATGGTATCAGTAATCCAACAAAATAAAAAAAAACAGTTTTTTTTAATATTTGGTTTTTTGGGTACATTTCGGGGCCAATTTTAAGAATTTTTTTTTTCAATGAAAGTAAAGATTTAAATGTGACAACGATGACAGCGAAGAAGAAATTGTTGTTAGTTTTTGTACGTTGTGTGGTAGGCAGAGGTGCCAGGTGTCATGATTTATCAGGATTTGTCCTGATTTTCGAGAGACATTTTTCAGCAACGCTTGAATTGTCCTGATTTTTGAAAAGTTGTCTGAAAAAATATCTAAATTATAACTAAACTTATAGTTTAATGATCATACCAATCTGTTATAAAATAGTTTCGGTTAATCTTTGGTTCAGATGATATTAAAATGCTGGATTTCTGATACAAAATGCAGGTTAGTCCAGGTTCAGTTGCATAAATAGTTTGAGGCGCCTTTATTTATGTCATCTAATAGAATTGCATGTTATTTCCATCAATTTAGTGGTGTCCTGAAAAATCCTGATTTTTTTCATCAAGGTGTTGTAATTGTTGACAAAACCACCAGGCACCTCTGGTGGTGGGATTCTAAATATTTTTTTTTCTCCTGGTCAGGGGTGCTAGGTGGTTTTGTTATAAATCATAACAGCACGAAAAAAATCAGGATTTTTCAGGACACCACTAGACACACGAAAATAATATGCAGCCCTGCTTGGATTGCACTAATAAAGGCGAAATAAAGGTACTGTAGACACCTTAACTAATACAACAGAAGTGAGCAGCCTCTTGGCTGGCCTGTACCTTGTATCGAAAAATACTATTTGAATATTATATCTAAACCAGAGATTACCATCGGTGCAATAGCTTAAACTATTTTATAACAGATATGTTGAGTGATGAGAAATCATTTAACTGAAAATTCGATTGTAATTGTGATACCTTTTTTTTTTAAATCAGGACAATTCAGGAGTTTTTGAAACATTTGGATAGTCTCTCGAAAACCAAGACAAATCCTGATAAATCAGGACAACTGGCACCTCTGACTGAGGTGTACAACCAAGGCGAGTAAAGGCATGGTAGGCGAACAATTCGCTGTCAAAAAGCGCACCGTCTCCACCCCCCACCAATGAGAAACTTTTAGTACCCCTTGCCTACTTTTCCTCAATATGCACCCACCCTACTGGAGGCACTCTGTGTACAACTGAAACACTCGAGTGCTTTTGGCTAGAATTCTCTTTCTCTCACTCAGTTGCGAGCGCTCTCACACTTGCTCAAGACGGAAATCGAAAAGTGTGCTGATTTTGGCAAGATGAATCTTGATGACCTTTTTTTTTGTCGTCAGATAGAATTTTCGATTATCCGCAGAATCCTTATAGCTTTTTCGATAATCTGTAGAAAATCCGCAGAAAATTCTGAAAATCCGTAGATTACGAGCATCGATTTGTAGCTCCGTAAAAATGCTTAAAATAGGAGAAATCCGTTGAACTGGCAACGTTGCTTACAGCTCGTGTAAACTCGGAAAAACGAGATGAGTATGATCTGCGAAAGAGCATTGATCTCGGAAGCCGACCTCAAAACAGTGCTGTTTTCTCCCGGCTCTTTGTTGTTTGGGAGGAGTCGACCTACCATGTGCACAAACTAAATTTCAATGTTTCCCATTCCATGTCCAAGCTTGTGATTTTAAGAGCGACCATTACGCCCCAGGTGTCTTCTTTCCGAAGCATGTTTTTTAGGAACTTTTTTTTTTCTTAGACTTTAAATAACGGAAAACTGAAGTGTTGTAGGTTAATAATAGTTGAAAAACATATTTGAGATACATAACAAGGTTTCCAAAACTATAAATTTTGTAAAAACCGGTTGAGAAATAAAAGAGATATTTCAATTTTAATCAGAAGTGTAAAATTGACATTCCAGGGACTGTAACGAGTAAAAAAATCAAGGACGGATGAGAGTTAATCAAGAAATGAAGGGTTATAATTCAAATGTTTTGAATTACAAATGTCTTACACAAAAGCAATCGTTTTAACCAAACTACTTAACCAAATCAACCGTGCCCGAGAGATTAAAACAAGCCTCGTAACCAATGGCCATAAACTTTTTATTGATCGCTGTCGGGCCCCTCGAAAACGATTCGCGGTTACTCGTTACAAAGTTGGCGGTTGCGGTTGCAAGGTTCTAAACAATTCGGCCGAAAATAAAAACCAAATGTATTCGCGTGTATTGAAAATGCTTCAGAAAATCTCCCGCTGCCCTAAGAGGTCTCTTTAAAAGGCCATAAATTTCCACCCGATCAACCTGCTGCTGCTGCAAAACGCTAACATCGAGGCTAAAGACCGCGCCACTAAATGTCACTCCAGCCGCGGTGTCGGTCGTTTTGCGCTGAAACGGCATCGCAAAAGTTCCTCTAGGAAGGACGTCTGTAAGTTGTAGTTTCGGCTCTGGCTTTGGACTGCTGCATGCTTGCTATTAGAGATGGAAAATAAATAAAACATGGCGAACGCAAATGGCATCGGCGAAATGATCCATTGGCAGGGGTGGAAGCGGGGGCGTCCGAAAGCTAACGTTTTTAACGGCGACGACCGAATGATGACGGCTGGATGGCGGAGTGGCGTAACTCGGCTAGACGATAAAACTATCGGGCGTTCCCTTTCCAAGATGGGACACTGTGGGTTTGGAGCGGTGACTAACTGGGAAAAAATCAGTCCCATTGAAGTTTACAAACTTTGTCTTACACCAAAAATAAAAATATGGACGATAAACTTTAAGACAACTATGTCAAAAACACCATCTGGTATGAATTCATCCATTCTGTCAAATGAGCTTTTGGCATAACAAGTTTCGGTCTTATATCCTTTTAGGCTGAACATCCTTCGAGCTGAAAACCCATTCGGTTTGGTGACCTTCGGCCTGATAACTTACCTACTAGGACTAGCCAACTTCGGCCTTACATCTTTCGGCCTGCGGTCAAATGTCCTGGCCTTGGCTTCTGAGATTGTGTTATGACACACTTTTTCCCAACTTTTAACCCACTGTGTTCCGAAGTAGTGCCAAATTCCCCAACCAGCTCCCTGGAAAGCGAAATGGGGCGGCGAGGATTCGTACAAGGGACGTTTTGTCCACGGTTTTTCCGGCCGAGCCATGATTGTCGACTGATTTACGGCTGCCGGTGGAAAAAGTGGCACACCAGTCCCTGCCAGGAATCGGGAGGAGAAATGACGAATTGTGTGTGCTCTCTCTAGGGTTGCGTTTTGCATGGTCGTAAATTGTGCTGTTTGCTTGAATGCTGCCTTAGTTAGTTGGTCTTCTTATTTGCTTACCGACGGGGGTGGAGTTACTAGTTCTTACGAACCAACTGCCGCGTCCTAGTCACCCCGGGGAGTTTTAATGATGAATTAAGTCCGATTTCTTATTGTAGCGGTGATTACGGGTGAGGAAAATTATGAGGAGGCCCGGTGGTCGATGGAGGCTTCGAATGACTAATTAAGAACAAAAAAAATTCGAAATTTAGTTTTGGCGCCACGTTTGAACAAAAAACTGTTTATTTTGGATTCGTTCTCTTTGCGGTTAGCGAGTCCAGGAGCATTCCAGCCAGCCAGAGGTCCGAAGAGGTCAGCCAGTGGTCCCACGAGGTCATCCAAAGGTCCGAAGAGGTTAGCCAAGGTCGGAAGAGGTCATCCAGGAATCAGTCGAGGTCCTAGGTGGTCGGGGTCAGTCGAGGTCCGAGGTGGTTTCCGAGAGGGCTACTCTCGACTCCGCCAGTAGCCCAGCCGGGGAGGGCCGTCTTCCGAGAGGGGTACTCTCAATGCCGTCACCAGTCGTGCCTTTCTTTTCGATGGCTGGCAGGAGACCTTCGCAGCATGGAAGCGGAGGATTGAGCGCCGATTAGTTGTTAAAAACCCCCGAGGAAGACGACTGCGCCATTCCGATGGAAGAGCCCGCAGAGGAGGAACAGCGCCTGGTAGCCCTCCGGAAGCGCAAAAACGAGGACTCCGAGGCACTAGACGAGATCGTGATGGTCGTTAACAACATCGTCTTGAACCGCATAATCGGGATACGATATGCAAAGGAGGTCATATACATCTTGGTGAAGACCTACCAGCGCGTTGGTACCTATTCCTGGATAGCGTTGTTCCATGACCTTAAACATCGGAAGAACATCAGATCGTTGAGTCATTTATTTGAGAAATACGATCTGATCGTTCGAGAGCTTGAGCGCTTGGGTGCGAACATCCCGGTGGATGAAAAGGTTCACGCGTTGATCTTAGCGGTTCCCAACGACTACAATCACGTAAAAGGGGCTTTGGCCGTTCTACCGATTGCGAACCTTTACGCGAAACCGATGCTGGAGCTGAAAAGAATGTTCCTGGACGCAGAGCTGGCATTCCAAAGTCGAGGGGACTTTTCAACAAGAAATTCAGCACTAAACTCCGCGATGAAGGCTCGAAAGGCAGAGAAGATGATTTGGTTCAGGTGTGGCAAACCGTGGCATTACAAAAATCGTTGCCCAGCCCAACGTAAAAGCCGAAGCGGAAAAATCATGGTGACTGTCGAAGCTCGACGTTCAACTGATGGGGTTACCCGCAAACGAAAAGATCGCAGAGTCAGATTTGTTGTCGATTCCGGCACCACCCAGCACATAGTAAAGGATGAAGGACTTCTCCAGGACGTCAGAGACCCTGTCGAGCCCGTCATCAAAGAAACGGCTAAATCTGGCGAGAGTCTACGTGCTAAAAAAAAACTGGCAAAGTTATATTGAAGAGCGTAGTTGGTAAATCAATATAACCCATAATACTCTACAACGTTCTTTTTATATCCGAACTGGAAGAGAATTTACTCTCAGTTCGAAAAAAAACACCGAGAACCTGAAAAGGGAGATTTTTCTGGGCAACCAAGTTCGGTGCGAGTAATCTGGGGAGGTTTTTACTGAAGCAAAAATCGTTGACAGCTTGTACTGCCTCGATTTTCTGTGGTCTGATTAGTCTTGTCGTAAGGCACTGCTTGGAAGCCATACGACAACACAGAAATGGCATATGAGGCTAGGGCATCCGTCATTTACCAGCAAAAATTGATAACCAAGCTGTCGCGAAAGCTGCATGGCAGGAAAACAGACAACCAACAAGTTCAACAACCACTCGAGCTTGTGCACTCCGACGTTTGTGGATACATAGAGGTGCCAACGTTTGACGGATTCCGTTATTTCGTCACCTTCATCGACGGCTGTACCCACTTCATTGTCGTGTATCTGCTCAAGCACAAGAGGGAGGTCTTCGAGCGGCTTAAACAGTACGAGGCGATGGCTACAGCACACTTCGGTCAGAAATGAATTCATCAGCAGCGATTTTCAACGACATTGTTCTGAGAAAGGAGTTCAGATGGTATTCACGGTCCCATACACCCCGCAGTGAAACGGCGTCAGTGAACGAGCCAACTGAACTCTGATGGAAGAGGCCATGGCAGTGCTCCATGGCAGCAAGCAACCGAAGGCTATGTGGGGAGAAGCCGTTTTGTGCGCTGCGTACCTGACGAACCGGTCACCAACACCGGATCTTATGGTTAACAAGACTTCTTATGAAATGTGGTTTGGTAGAAAACCCAGGCTGAATAATCTTGGGATTTTCGGGTGCACAGCGTCTCAAGATTCCAAAGGAAAAACGACAAAAGCTCGATCCTAGATCCAAACGACTTGATTACGTGGGCAACAGGTTTAAGGTTTGGAAAGGGTAGAGTCGATCCATTGATATTCATCGAAACGCAGTCTTCGATGAAACCAGCATGAACAAAACCGCATAGAGCCACTCCCCTCATCAATTGAGAAGCCCGAGATTTCAACAGAGCCTGAACCCACATCCGTGCGGTTGACCGATGTGCCAGTTGATCCCATTCAAACTGTGAGTAACAGTGTGATTGGGGATGAACCCCGGTGAAAGCGACTATGAGAGCAGTGCAGAATTCCCAGACGATGAGGACGACGATGATGTACAAAATTCCGTTGATCCGGAACCGGCGATGAAACGAAGTCAGCGAACTCGAGGAGTTACTCAACGGTACGTGGCCAACGTAGCCGCTGTTATTGATGAGGAGCTACCTCAAAACATCTACGAGCTGATGCGCCGAGACGACTGGGAGTTTAGGAAGACCGCCATTGACGAGAAGATGGCTGCCTTAGAAGAAAACAAGAATTGGGAAGCGCTCAGCTTATCCCCAGGTCATAGAAAACCCATTCTGACGGTCGCCACAAGGCACGATTGGTTGCAAAAAGGGTATTCTCAAAGACCAGGACTTGACTACTGAGAAACCTTCGCTCTGGTGGCCAAGATGGAGTGTGTTCGCACAGTCTTGGAGTTGGCAAACGAACTCCACATGGCCGTTCAGGCTGCAGAAAAGCCTGTACAGCTTGTACCAAGCGCGTCGTGCTTGAAATCAGCGATTCAACGACAAGATGCGAAAACTTGGTTTCGTTCCGTTGAAGAGTGACTGCTGCGTATACCGATCCTGCAAGCGAGGACTCACTCTCATCCTGTACGTGGATGACATCCAGATTGCCAGCAAAGATTTATCAGAGGTTACCCAGCTAACATGAAATCGTAATAGAAATGATAATCCAAATCGAATATTAAGACATTTTCAATAACTATCGTAAACACGTTGGTATTGAGTGATTTTCTATCATTCATTTACGACAAGCTTCTCCCAAAAAAATTGAATCGGATAGAAGTTTGGTCTATTCGTAAATATGTCTCCAAAAAGTTGAGAATATGCTAATTCGACATTTACGATTTGAGTGAACTGATTTACGATAAATGGGCGGTCCTTCAATTGACACTCTCTCCGGTCTCTTCCTTTGACCGGTTCGTAAAAAGAAAATCTCACCTATAGAGCTATAGCGTGGACCTTATCATCTGATGAGTTGGCATCGTGGTAAGATACCGGACTGCGAACTCGGAGGACTGGAGCTCGAACCTCGGGAGAGGAATTTTTTTTTTCGTTTATTTTGCTTTTTGTTGGAAAATCGAATCATTGGAATCTTGTCATTGTAGATATATCGCCTCCACTTTTGTAGCTATATGCTATTTTGGTAAGTTTTATACAATCTTTTTATCTGGTATATTTGTTTGAATAATTCTGTTGCTCCTGCATTATACCTTCATAAATGTTTGCTGGGTATCTTGATAAAACCCGAGCTTGGAAGATTATTCCAAATGAAGGATCTGCTGGAGGTCAAGACTATCTGAGGAATGACCATCAAGCGAGATTTCAGCAAGAGGAAAACGTCAGCAGACAGTCAGTCTCTCATCGACCGAAGCTGAGATTGGAGCGCTGTGCCATGCGGTGAAGGAAGGTTTGAGGCTAAAAAACTTCTTGGATGAATTGGGTGTGGTTAGCACTCTTTTCACATTTTCACATTGACAACATCGCATGCTTCCAGTACCTGAAGGAGGCGAGGACTCATCAGCGGATGAAACACTGTCAAGTCGCGTACTTCATCAGAGAGATCAAAAGAAGCGGTCAGCTTCAGCAGGTTTGCGACATATCTCTACTGAGGATCAGCAAGATTGTAATGGCTGTAGGTCTAAGTTAGCTTGTAAAGACTTGACAAACAGAAATGAATAAACGGAATCCATTTCCGAACCAAATCCCTGTTGCTAAATCATTGAATTCAACAAGTTGTCAAAATTGTCAAAATTGTCAAAATTGTCAAAATTGTCAAAATTGTCAAAATTGTCAAAATTGTCAAAATTGTCAAAATTGTCAAAATTGTCAAAATTGTCAAAATTGTCTAAATTGTCAAAATCGTCAAATTGTCAAAATTGTCAAAATTGTCAAAATTGTCAAAATTGTCAAAATTGTCAAAATTGTCAAATTTGTCAAAATCTTCAAAATTGTCATAATATTCAAAATTGTCAAAATTGTCAAATTTGTCAAAATCTTCAAAATTGTCATAATATTCAAAATTGTCAAAATTGTCAAAATTGTCATAATATTCAAAATTGTCAAAATTGTCAAAATTGTCAAAATTGTTAAAATTGTCAAAATTGTCAAAATTGTCAAAATTGTCAAAATTGTCAAAATTGTCAAAATTGTCAAAATTGTCAAAATTATCAAAATTGTAAAAATTGTTAAAATTGTTTAAATTGTCAAAATTGTCGAAATTGTCAAAATTGTCAAAATTGTCAAAATCCACCGCAATGTTCATAATTCCTTTTTCTTAAACTTAAGTTGGTTCGACCAATGCCAAAGTTTGTTCGCTCGTTTCTCATGCGAAAAGCAAATCGCTAGAACAAAACACTCGCCGAGTATCAGTTATCAATTCACACCCCAGGACACGAAAGGAGCCGGCCAATTTAATCCTAATCCATCATTCGTATCGGGTGACCGAGAGTGTGTCCAGATAAGGCCGGCAGCAAGACGTCCAGCAACAAAAACAACGAAAAGGGCTCGATGGGGAGCTATTTATGAGATCGCGTGCTCAAATAGGCTGTTCCTGGTCATGTTATCCGAAGGGGAAAAAACAATTCTGCTCCGAAAACGCACGCGAATTATTTAAAAACAAACAAACAAAACCGATAGCGACCAAAACACAAAAAAAAACAACAAACGCCGATCCCGTTTGACGTTGGGGTGCGTTTTAGACAACAACAACAATAACAAAAAAAGGCTGACGTTTACGTGTTTCAATTTCAAGCAGCCACAACAAAAACATAATCAACTTTTAATCGGACCGAAATGGCGCGGAACCCTCATGTGCTATTAACAAAATGAGAAGCCCGGGAATGAGTTTATATTGTGCTGTCAAGTGACGCGACGAAGAGGTGGGTTCGATTGGAAGTTGTTTCGAAAAAAAGTTAGTCTTTTGATTTAAGCTAAATGAATTAAGTTCGGAGAGGCTGGTCCTTCGAACCGGATTCAAGGACCAAATTACAATCCCTCTGGAGAAAAACTAGACAAAAGTTTCTTGAATTTTGTTTTTATTTAAAGTGAATTCTAAATTTCTGTTTTAATTAATTTTCCTTAGTTTCCTTTACTTATCGAAGCACGTACCTGGGGCAAACCCACGCCAGTCCAAACGAGCTAGTATAATTCTACAATATCAGCTGTACCCGCCTAGGTCAAAGACTGAAGAAGGAATCCATTATATTGCATTTCTTTATTTCTTTTTCTAGAAATAATAGCAAAAAATAACAAGAGACAGAACCGGAATGAAAATACAGGATCTGGAATTGCGTGCGAACTCTCCCTCCCCTTTCCTTGGAATGTAAATCGAAAAAAAGGTCAACGAGTAGGGGTGGCTACGCTCTAGACTCTTGACGTTGGCGTTCGTTGGCTGCCCGAGTTATGCGAAATCAAGTTGGGACCTACAAGCTGCCATCGTCGTAGTTCTTCGTTGTTGAGCTAGAAATTCTGCATAGAAAACGTCACTCTCTGTCGACGCCGAACGACGTCTGGTCGTCGTCGGCGTCAGCGTCAGCGTCATCATCGTCTTCGTCGACGCTCCGATTCCTAGTTTGATTTGACGGCATGTCGTGATTTTATAATGAAATGAAAATATTTTCATCTCTTCCATTCGCTGGCTTCATTTTAGGAAGGTAAAAAATTTACAGAGTGGGTGAGGTCGTAAAAAACATTCAAAAAAAATGTGAACCTATTTTTGACGATTTCATACATTTGATTAAGAAAAATTGACAATCTGAAAATTTTTGAGCATCATTTAATTGACAATTTGACAACTATGACAATTTTGACAACTATGACAATTTTGACAATTTTGACAATTTTGACAATTTTGACAATTTTGACAATTTTGACAATTATGATAATTTTGACAATTTTGACAATTTTGACAATTTTGACAATTTTGACAATTTTGACAATTTTGACAATTTTGACAATTTTGACAATTTTGACAATTTTGACAATTTTGACAATTTTGACAATTTTGACAATTTTGACAATTTTGACAATTTTGACAATTTTGACAATTTTGACAATTTTTACAATTTTGACAATTTTGACAATTTTGACAATTTTGACAATTTTGACAATTTTGACAATTTTGACAATTTTGACAATTTTGACAATTTTGACAATTTTGACAATTTTGACAATTTTGACAATTTTGACAATTTTGACAATTTTGACAATTTTGACAATTTTGACAATTTTGACAATTTTGACAATTTTGACAATTTTGACAATTTCGACAATTTTGACAATTTTGACAATTTTGACAATTTTGACAATTTTGACAATTTTGACAATTTTGACAATTTTGACAATTTTGACATTTTTTGACAATTTTGACAATTTTGACAATTTTGACAATTTTGACAATTTTGACAATTTTGACAATTTTGACAGTTTTGACAATTTTGACAATTTTGAAAATTTTGACAGTTTTGACAATTTTGACAATTTTGACAATTTTGGCAATTTTGACTATGTTCACAATTTTGACAATTTTGACAATTAGATTAATTTTGTCAATTTGGCAATGCCCGATAATTTTTTTTTTCAAGAGTGCCAGGGATAAAATTGTTTATTATACTGAAATTCCTCAGATATCCAAATAAAAGGCCACAAAAGTTAATGATTGATTAAAAATTACAATAATAACTTTACATATTTAAAATACGACATATTCAGCTTATCATCACTGACAAAGAACTGGTTAGAAATGGATGATTTCTTGAATTATCAAATGAGAAACTGACAAATATTAAAAATAGAGAATTACAAGTTTTGTAAATATTGAAATGCAAAAAAAATTGTTCCGTGAGGAACAATTTGATGCTGTATGATGAAAATGCTTTTAATCAAAATCTACTTGCTCATTTTCAATATCAATTCAAATATTCTAAATTTTTTTTTGTGTAGTAACTTACGTGATGAAACTCTTCAAAAATTAAAACATAATATGAAGATAAAAACGATAAAGTTAAACATTTCATATAGAATTTTTTTCTATAGAAACGTATTGCCATTTAAAAATCTTGTTTACGGAATAAAGGAAATTTTATGAAAATCTTTTTTTTTTCTCAGATATGGTCTATCGTCTCTTTTTTTGGTGATATGAAGATTATTAGTTTAAAAATGATTCAGTTTTGAGTGAAATCAATCACTAAAGAATAGAGTGTCCGTCCCGGGATTTCCCGGTCGGGAATTCCCGGGGAATTTCAAAAATTCGGGAATTCCCGATTCCCGGGAATCATAGTTTCATTTCCGGGAAATGCCCACATGTATGAAATTATAACTCTGGGAAAGCCTAATAGCCTCCGGAACTATTCTTATTGATCTTAGTGAAAATGTAGTCATACAAAACTCATTGAGAATATGCCGATTCCTGAAGCAGTAGACGCTTTGGAGCCATTTGATGCATTTTTTTATTTCTCAAATAGATAAGTTTAAAAATATAATATGTATTTCCTCACCGTTTTCATTGAACGAAAACCCACAACACTTCGAAAAACATATGAAAAATCGCGCAGCAGGTCGGCAGATTGCGTTTTCTTGAAAGTAATATTTATGCATTTGTTTGAAAACTTGAAAACGAAGAAGACATCGCTTTCTTCATATGAAAAGCAAATTTGTAAAGTGTTCCGGAAAAATCAAACAAACTAAAAGATTTTTTTTTATTAACCCCTAGTTGCATGAATGAATTCTTCATTTGACTTATTCAGGCTATTTTATTGTTCATTTGACTGTTTTCAATTTATTATTGTTGAAAACAGGTTGAGTTATTTGATAAAAAATAAGTTGAAAAAGATTATGAAGAGTACATTTTGAACAAATTATGGGCTTTTATGCACTACAAGTTTGAATCGAATAGCATACATACATGTTTTTGAATATTTCCCGGGAAACAGGCCACCAGATTTTCCGATTCCCGGGAATGAGAAAACGGCCGGGAAATGGACACTCTACTAAAGAATGAACAAATCCACTTGAAAAAAAACTGATTTTGAATTTCTTTACTATGCTTTATTCAATTACACTTACGCCTCAACGAAGCTCAATATTTCTTCGACTTGCCTAACTTGCAGCTCCACGGAAAACCACGATTATTTGCTGATGACACCTGCTTGTTGTATACCGAAACCAATCTCAACGATATGATCCAGCACAAAGCTGAAGATATAAAACTCCTCCAGGAATACTTCAGTGAAAACATGTTGTCTCTGAACTTATGCAAAACGAAGCACATGGTTTTGAATCCATTTCGGATCGCTGAAACTGAACAATGTGAGCTTTTTGTTGAATCAGTTAAAATCGAACGAGTGGCGAATTTCACGTATCTTGGATTAACAATCGACTCAGCTTTAAAATGGACACACCATATTAAAACACTCAAAAATGAAGTTGCCGCAGCGTGCGGGCTGTACTGGAAAATAAATAGCTTCGTACCCCAAAAGCAACTTTCCATTATGTATCAGGCGTTTGTTCAATCCAAATTACAGTACCTGATTTTCATCTGGGGAGCCGCATCCAAAACGAGTATCAAACCCTTACAGATAGCTCAAAACCGCTGTTTAAAGGCCGTATACAAGCGACCTAGGCTGTATCCAACTAGGAGCCTTTACCACGAAGCAGAAAAGTCTACTCTACCACTGAATGCATTGAGAGAACTACAATCTGCATCTATCATCCACAATCACCTACATAACCCGTTTGCACATCATAATCTGCAATATGATCGTCCAGACCACAGATATTCTTTGAGGCATCAAAGTAGCCTGTACGTACAACAGCCCACTTCAGAATTTTCCAAGAAAGCTTTTACCTACTATGGTAAAGTCTGTTATAATCGATTGCCGGCAAATATACGATCTGAAAGAAACCTCGCCAAATTCAAAGTGCTCATTAAGAGGCACATTAGATCTAATTTAGAAATGTACATCCAATGAAGAAAAGAAAAACAAATGTAAACTTTCCACCTTATTTTTCGCAGAAGTCAAAATTACTTGCGATCTTAGAAATAATTGATAAAAACCTTTATTTTATTTTTTTTTTTAATACTTTAAAGTTATGTAAAAAAAGTGCAAATTTATCCCAAATAATTTTGACCTTTTCCAACAGTTTCAGGGCACCAAAATTATACAAAATTCAATCGAAACTCTTTATTTCTCACATTAGAAAAATGTTCATTGTGGCCTTGGGTAGTTCATCAAAAACCTTTTCATTGTGAAGTTATACATTTAAAAGATCAAGAAACACATATTAAAATTAAGGCTGAAATAGCTTTCTTTAAACTTATTTCATATCAGTATAAAATTTGTAATGAAATAAAAGATTTTTTTATCATCAAAGTGGTAATGAATGTACTTATTTAGATACACTTTTAATAAAAACTGTTTTGAAGAAGAGGTAGTGTTTCGTGTGTTGCTTTATTATTCGAAAGCGATTTAAAATATTTTGATTTTTTTCGAAATAAAAAATCATGTGTTCTTGTTCTTACTTAATAATCTTTGTGTTTGCCCATTTTTTTTCGGAATTTATATTGGTTTGAGTTGAGATTTTTTAAATGCTTTTCTAGTTTTGTCCGGCCCCAATACGCATGAAATTGAAATATCTTAACTTTACGTGAAATTTCATAAATCAGAGAAAACCATGCTTCTTCCCAAAAATCATGAACAAAAGGAAGGCCCATCCGATTAAGTATCAGGATAAACTTTTGAAAATTGGACGAATCCTGAAAAAATCAGGCACATTGGTATCTCTGCTTCTTGATGTTTTTTTGGCGACTGTGAAAATTCAAGCAATCTCAAAATTCTATCGTGCTCAAAATTTTTTCTAGAAATTATTCACAAGAAATGGGATAACACGTCTAAGCTGGGGTTTATTTATTGTCGAAATCATTGAAATACTGCCGGTGTTTTAAAACTTACAGAGACTGATGTTTTTTTTCGGAAAATTTATGAGGTTTGTACAAAAAATTCGTGTCTAATCATTATCACGAAAAGTGATAACCATGCTAACAAAACCAATCCACATTGTTGAGGATAGCAAACAATTGGCAATTACGGAGCAGAAGTTTTTAAGAAGAAAAAGATGTAGATTGAAGGTACAGTTCGAAATTTAAAATCTAAGCTTTCAATTCCCTTTATGAGTCGCTGCTTATCAGTCTGATAAGACAAATGAGTTCAAATGCATCACAGCTAACCTATCATTCATTTTAACTTTAATAAGATTCCTTAGGAAAGCAAAGCTGCTCATCAAATATAGAACAACCACGGGGTCGGGGTTAATCTTTGACATCAGCGTAGTACAATCAAACAGCTCATCAATATTGCACATCATTCTCGGAACGACTTAGACAGGGACACGCCAGGCCTTGCCATAACAGACACTTCAATTGAAGCCGGTGTGGTGTCTGATAGCTTAAGTACTTTTAAACACATACACACATACACACGCACCCTCAGGCACATTTGTACGTGTGAGTCCGTGAGAACTTTGGCACATGGAACCAGAACCGTTTGCAGAACAACGTCCTACTAGGTATTTAAAAGCGTTTTCTCTACGCCAATTTTCCTGCCACTTATCCATGGGCGAACTCTTTGAACTCAAGTACCGAGTAGCTACCCACTCATTGACAGTGCAGGGAGTTTCCCTCAACCAACCGAAAAAAAATTGAAGAAAGAGAAAAAAAACCAAACAAGGCTGACTCTGCCAGTGTTCTGGTTATTGATTTTCTCCAGTTGTTTTTTTTTTTTTTCGTTCGGAAAAAGAAAGAAAGCTGCTTTGCTAATTATCACTGATGTCATGATTAGAGTGTCCCGACCCCATTCTTAATTTTTCTTTTTGTGAACCGAATTTCACAAGGTCCCCTTTTTTGCGGGTTCCATTCAATCTCGGTCGCTTCAACGGGAGACCCAAGAGATAATTGATTGTTTGAAATTATGGAAAACGTGCTTTCTTAGCGAAAATTGGCTTTGGCCCCAGCTGTTCGCCCGGATGCAAACAGAGGAGTTTTCAGCCAATTCTCCCACAATTGGCACGTCGTCGTCGTCGTCGTTGTTTTGTTTAGGAATTTCCGTTCCCTTTTGCTTCCAATCGATTTTCTCTCCAGCAGCAGCCGAGGACCACACACGATTTGTGTGCAAATTGTGTCCGGAGATCTATTTCAGCTTCTCTAAAACCGAAAGGGATAAGAGTCGAACGAAGGCGTCCTCTGGCAAACATTCAAGCGAAAACAAACGACCATTAAACGAAGGCATATACTCTGGTTTTTAGTCAAAATAGCCGGCAGCCATAAGCCGTCGACTTCCCATAATTTCTTCTTTTATAACCGCCCCATCCACAATTGGCAACTTTGTTGCAGAATCGTTAAATTGGAAATTATAACTGACAGCAACTAAAGCGATTAAACTACTCGGTCGATGTGGTGGAGGTGCATCTGTCGTTTTCGCAAAATTAAGGCGAGCTTCGGCAGGATTGAAGAACTAATTGAAATACGGCTCTCACGACGAGTTTGAATGTGGGTTTGGGTTGAGGTTGAAGGTGGTCTTTTTTCCTCGGGATGGTTGACCTTTTTTTCTTCATTTGGCTTGGGAAAAAGCCTAGTCCTGCTGCACACCCAAATTCAAAGAGGCAAAAGTTCGTGATTATGGGCTTCGGAACTGACAACAATTAGAAGGAAAAACTCCCATCAAATCGATAGTAAGAGTATCTTTAAAAGTAGTTGAAACAGTTTGAAACTTTGCAGTTGGTTGGAAAACTTGTTACAACTTACTGAAGAGCCTTTTTCATTTGGCTATTGAATTGAACTCTTCCGAGGCAGCCTTCGCAAGGTGTTTTAACTAAATGACGTTGCCAGATGGTTTTTTTTTATTATCTGACAATTTGCGCCGGGGGTCTTCAGATTTTCTCCAAAATTGAAAATTTGGTTCATTTTTGCGACTTAAAACACAAGTATTTTTTCAGATTTCTAACATTTTTATTTTTTGAGTTAGCTTCGGTTAGATTTTTTTGTAAATAAAAAATAACCATTTTTCAAAGCTACATAACTCTGTTGTTTCTCAACGGAAATTATAAAATAGCACATCAAAATGCATTGAAATTTTATCAGCTTTCCAAATAGAATAGTTGAAAAAAATTAAATAATGACCTTCAACATGAAAAGTTGTAAATAAACTTTAAATGGTGACTAAAAGTACCGTCTGCACCACCGAATATTTTGCGAAAAATACCATTGTATAGCTCGATTCATGATGCAACTTTCATCTGAAGACGCCAAAGTGGGTCATTAACACCTTGAAGAGTTATGAAAGAAATAATGACAATAAATCTCTTTTTTTGCATCGGAAACAAACAATGGTCGAACAACTGCACTCACATATGGAGACAGCAAGCACTTCTAACTCTAACAACATGGAAACAAAAGAACTTATCAAAGCTGGTAAAAAACACTCTTTTTTCGTCCTTTTCAGACTGCCCTTACTCGCAAAACAGTCCCATATGAATTTTTATTTTTTTTTTCTTCATTTGGCTTGGGAAAAGGTCTAGTCCTGCTGCACACCCAAATTCAAAGAGGAAGGAGTTCGTGATTATGGGCTTCGGGACGGACAACAATTAGAAGGAAAAACTCTCATCAAATCGATTGTTAGTGTGTCTTTAAAAGTAGTTGAAAGAATTTGAAACTTTGCAGCTGCTGGGAAAATTTGTTACAAATTACTGAAGAGCCTTTTTCATTTGGCTATTGAATTGAACTCTTTCAAGGCAGTCTATGCTCGGCGTTTTAACTTTATGACGTTGCCAGATATGAGATCGAAACTGCATGTTATCATTCAAATAATCAATTTTTGACGGTCGCCATGAGATATTTGTTCTTAACTATTTTTTTAGGTGGCTTTGATCTATATGGTAGCTTTCAGAAGCCAGATTATCGCTGATCGCACCCCCTAATTTGGAACTTTTTATCATGATAAAAAACTGTAAAAAAAATTCACTTTGATTGGGCAGCTCTAGGGCGACCCTCAAACGCCTTGAAGTCGAAAAACTTGATTTCAAAGTAGTTGAAGATTCCTTTGAATTCAGCTACAGTATTTGAAAGACACAAATACTAGTATTTCACTAGCAACTTGCTTACAACACCCAGAAAAGGGTAGGTAGGCCCAAGAAACTGACAACAGCACATTTGCCGAGCATTCGAAGGTTCTTTTTACCTACAAATAATTCAGAGCTACCTAGCTTGGACCATTTAAGGGAGGGAAATGATACACTTTCTTCAGTCGATAACCCACTGAGGATGCTAGCAAGTAGCTAGTGAAATACTAGATTTTGATTATTTATGAATTTCGATGTCATTTGGCATCAAAAATAAAATTTCGATTTTTCCGTGCTACCTTTGGTGTTTTTGAAGGTTAAAAAAACACAACTTTGAGCTTTTTGAAGCACTCTAAATTTAGTTTCTTTAGAGCTAAAATTTAGCACAGAGCAGTTTTTTGGGCCAATCTACAAAATCGAAATGATCGGTTTTGTAAATTCAATTCGGAAATTTTTCCCATACATCCATTGCCACCCAAATGAGGGTATAACAGAAAACAAAAATAAAACAAACGTATCTAATTTCAGTATCTGCATTCGAAAAACTTTCTTCGAAATAAAATTTTTTGAAAATAGTACATTCAAAACAGTTTAAAAGTGTTTTTAAGGATGGTGAAGTGATTTTAGTAAGTATTATCTCTTAGTTCTTGAATATTTCGGAAAAATAGTATAACCATTTCCTTGATTAAGACTAAACTAAGCCTTACCGATACACATATTTCTAAGATTGATAAAAGACGGAAAAATGTAACCTTTTTGGATTTTTAGTTTTCAAAAGATTGAAAGTTTGATTGTTAAAAGGTGTTCAGCTGATTGGTTATGATTTGTTGGATGTTTCATCTCTTTTTCCACCACAATCTTCGCACGTTTTTCCCTATGTATCTTTTGTAAAATTTTATCTAATTTTTGTTCTGCATTAGTTTGAAAACTTGTTAATGTTTTATTGTTTACAACAATCTTGTACAATTGATAAATTCCCCGCAATTGCGTGCTGGGAGACGAGATTTTCAATTTACTCCTGTAGCTGTAACTGTCGGTTCTTCTTTAAGTAAATGGATCAAAAAACCGTATAGTTTTTACATTTAATAATTCTCGTAACCTTCGAATAGAATATCAAAAATGATAAAGTCCTTTTCCTCCAGGACCAAATTAATTTTTTTTTAAATGCAGTCTAGTAGTATACTGGATGTATAAAAAGTTGCCTTATAAAGTTCATCAAAATTTACTTACACGGCGAACTGGTATAGGGGTGCTGGGACAGGTTTTTTTTGCATCGTCACGTCACGAAAAACGTACATTTGCTTAGTTTTATCTAAACCTACAATTCGAAAAACTACCAAACTTTGCAATCATCAAGATCTTGGCGAGAGCTTTCCTTAAAGTATCACTTTTAAGAAATCGTCATGCCACGATGGAATTAGTCAATTGTGTTCGGTCATTAATGTATCTGTGTCGTTTTTTGTTAAAATTTAAGGTTTTCTCGACAAATCAGACCCGAAAATAAACATATTAAAAAAAATTTTGTAACGTTACGAAACATTTTAAATTGTTGCTCGTTGTCGATGCTTCTTCTTTTTCTGGTTTTTCTTCTATCATTACAAATTTGTTGCTTTTTAATCATGATTTGGTTTTTTATTGCAACTTTGTGTCAGGAGATTCGCGAGTCAAAACCAGATGTGGTATGAAAATGCTCAAAGAATATTGTTTTTTTTTTGGATATATTCTGATGAGTTTTTTTTTATATCGGATGCCAAACCATGCCAATATAATGGAGATACCACATGTTATGCATACTAACCTACTTTACACTAAGTTAAAAACAAAACAATAAAATTGCAAACAATTTAACATTTTAATGGGTTTAACTTTTTTAAATGTACACAGAACAGGAATAAATAGTATTTGGCAGTACTGAGGACCTTATGCTTTTAATATGAAAGGTTTATGGTCAAATTTGTCAAAAGCGTCAAAATTGTAAAAATGTTCAAAATGTTCAAAACATTAAAAATGTTCAAAATGTTCAAAATATTCTAAATGTTCAAAATGTGCTAAATGTTTAAAAATATCAAAATGTTCAAAATGTTCCAAATATTCAAAATGTTCAAAATGTTCAAAATGTTTAAACTGTTCAAAATGTTCAAAATGTTCAAAATTTTCAAAATGTTCAAAATGTTCAAAATGTTCAAAATGTTCAAAATGTTTAGAATGTTCAGAATGTTAAAAATGTTCCAAATGTTCAAAATTGTCAAAATTGTCAAAATTGTCAAAATTCTCAAAATTCTCAAAATTGTCAAAATTGTCAAAATTGTCAAATATGTCAAAATTGTCAAAATTGTCAAAATTGTCAAAATTGTCAAAATTGTCAAAATTGTCAAAATTGTCAAAATTGTCAAAATTGTCAAAATTGTCAAAATTGTCAAAATTGTCAAAATTGTCAAAATTGTCAAAATTGTCAAAATTGTCAAAATTGTCAAAATTGTCAAAATTGTCAAAATTGTCAAAATTGTCAAAATTGTCAAAATTGTCAAAATTGTCAAAATTGTCAAAATTGTCAAAATTGTCAAAATTGTCAAAATTGTCAAAATTGTCAAAATTGTCAAAATTGTCAAAATTGTCAAAATTGTCAAAATTGTCAAAATTGTCAAAATTGTCAAAATTGTCAAAATTGTCAAAATTGTCAAAATTGTCAAAATTGTCAAAATTGTCAAAATTGTCAAAATTGTCAAAATTGTCAAAATTGTCAAAATTGTCAAAATTGTCAAAATTGTCAAAATTGTCAAAATTGTCAAAATTGTCAAAATTGTCAAAATTGTCAAAATTGTCAAAATTGTCAAAATTGTCAAAATTGTCAAAATTGTCAAAATTGTCAAAATTGTCAAAATTGTCAAAATTGTCAAAATTGTCAAAATTGTCAAAATTGTCAAAATTGTCAAAATTGTCAAAATTGTCAAAATTGTCAAAATTGTCAAAATTGTCAAAATTGTCAAAATTGTCAAAATTGTCAAAATTGTCAAAGTTGTCAAAATTGCCAAAATTGTCAAAATTGTCAAAATTGTCAAAATTGTCAAAATTGTCAAAATTGTCAAAATTGTCAAAATTGTCAAAATTGTCAAAATTGTCAAAATTGTCAAAATTGTCAAAATTGTCAAAATTGTCAAAATTGTCAAAATTGTCAAAATTGTCAAAATTGTCAAAATTGTCAAAATTGTCAAAATTGTCAAAATTGTCAAAATTGTCAAAATTGTCAAAATTGTCAAAATTGTCAAAATTGTCAAAATTGTCAAAATTGTCAAAATTGTCAAAATTGTCAAAATTGTCAAAATTGTCAAAATTGTCAAAATTGTCAAAATTGTCAAAATTGTCAAAATTGTCAAAATTGTCAAAATTGTCAAAATTGTCAAAATTGTCAAAATTGTCAAAATTGTCAAAATTATCAAAATTATCAAAATTGTCAAAATTGTCAAAATTGTCAAAATTGTCAAAATTGTCAAAATTGTCAAAATTGTCAAAATTGTCAAAATTGTCAAAATTGTCAAAATTGTCAAAATTGTCAAAATTGTCAAAATTGTCAAAATTGTCAAAATTGTCGAAATTGTCAAAATTGTCAAAATTGTCGAAATTGTCAAAATTGTCAAAATTGCCAAAATTTTCAAAATTGTCAACATTGTCAAAATGATCAAAATTGTCAAAATTGTCAATATTGTCAATATTCTCAAATTTTTCGACATTGTAAAATTTTCCAAATTGCCTAAAATCTAAGAAAAGTTCAAAATTTTTCTTATTGTTTATGTTTTGAAAGACTTTTTTGAATGAAAAAAAATCCTATTAAGGGGGTTATTCTAAATTTGATCATCAATCCAGAACTTCTTTCTTGAAATGGATCTAATTAATTAAACATTGACTTCTTTCAGTAAGAACCAAAGTGGAAACGCTCCCATACGCATAATAATAAAACCCTCCGTCAAACACAAATCAAACGTCCATTAACCGAATAAAACAATAAAAAGAAATCCAGCAAAAAAAACAATCTTGAGATTTGGCCTACCGGTGTTCCTGAGAATATTTGAAATTGCCTTCATCAAGACCGACAATTTTTGAATGGCAACTCCGTTAGTTTTGATATCGATCGCTGAAGTTGAAGCATTATTTCGGTTTCTCTTCTTTTCCCATTATAACTTTATTCAAAACATCTAAACTTTGCACCGTGTGGCTTTTTGTGGATGGCGTGCTGCCAATTATTTAGATCAGAAGAAGTAGCTTCCTGCTGTTTTTTTTGGCTCTAAATTTAAACCACCCGCTGGGAAACATTCCGGTCGTAAAATGGGGCAGAATCGGATTGATGATGTTTGGGAAAAAAAAGTTCTTCGAAGGAAGCTTCAAGTAAGAATTTTGAATCACAAATAAGAATTCGAGTTTTTTTTTTAACGTTTTCCGGGATCCCAAAATTCCCGAGAGTTTTGGATCCGGGTAATTTCCGTCATGGACTTTAGAACGTATTTATATGGTCTGTTCAAATTGTCTAAATTTTCCTTTTTCGAATTTATAGTGCTTTTTTCAACAGGGTTACCAATTTTCCACCACACATTGAGGCGCATTTTGGTATCAGCTTTGTGTATAGCCTAAAGCTTGCGAGCTTAAGTAGTTAAAAAAACCGATAGCGAGTTTTTCAACATTTTAGTCAGCCGAAGATTACTGGAATTATTTGCTGACTCTATTCACTTTAAAATTTGAAACTGTATTTTTTTAAATTTAAAATCGTCAAAAAGGAAATCTTAACCGGGAAAAAACTGGGAATTCGAAAATTGAAACTCTCCGGTTATCCTGACAAAAATACTTGGGACATCTCTGTTCGGAGCCCTTCGGAAACGTTAATTTTGGCACCGGCAGTAAGCGCTTCGACAATGGAAAAGTTCGTGAAGGCCGAGGTTTCCCCTCAAGAGCAAAGACAGCAAACGATAGTCCGGGACGCTGCCGGAAGTGAACCCTCATCCTGGTTTCGTTTCGTGGCCGGATGCGAAAGGAAAAACCTCAAGTCTCCCAGAGATGAGGAACCAACCATTAAAAAGCATCCATATTTAATGGCGGCAGCAATGTTTGTTCCCGAAGACGAAAAACCAAAATCGTTCCGGCCCTCTCTCGGATCCGGGGAACCAAACTGGGACCAGGTTCTTGGTTTCGGTTCGGGTTTTGTTTGCAGTCTAAGGGCGCGCTGGGACATCGTCATCCCCCAACCTTTGCTTGGTTGCCTGCCTGCGGTTAAGGAATTTATAGTTTTATGATGGATGTCGTGAATATTTAAACAGCTAGCACTAATGTATAGTTAATGAAGGGCGAATCGTTTAGTCTTAGCTAGCAGCAATTTCGAGTGACTTATGATGAACCATTCGAATTAATTTTGCAATGTTTGATCTCAAATATTTCAATTTGCCTGACGATAATCCTTAGCCGGATGTTCAATGTCGGAAACATAATTTCAGACAGTCCTCATCCGGCGGGGTTCGAGAATCAGGAATCGATTTTTCCGCAACGTAGCAATTCATTTTGAATCTGAGTCTGAGTTGGAGCAAGGCTTATGTTATCGTTATGTTTGTCAGTCCCGTCGTGTTTTGGTCATCGGATTTCACATTCCCAAAGTCCCTGTCCGGTCTGGGTGCCTCTGACTCTTTTGAACGGATGAAGAAAGTACGGTAAAAATGGAACGAAAATGGAAAAAAAACACCTAAACTCAACAGCAGCGGGTGGCAAACTGTCCTAGGTCCCGGTATTCTTATCATCCATTTGCTCGGTTTTTATGGCCACACTTTAGGAAATAGTCGACGATGGAATGGTTTCCTACCTTATCGGGGAACGGAAAAATGTGAACACATGGTTGAACGGAATCGAACCCAACCGGATAGAATTACTCCAATCATATTTCATGGACCTGAAAGTTCGATAATCATCGATAGGATGGCGTGTAGCTCGTTTGTTTTTCTGTAGAAAGAGCGAAAAAATGTGTAATTTTTTTTTTTTCGATGAGTTTATACCTAATTTATAAATTTATCTTTGAGTTGCTTCAGTTTTTTATCTTTTAAGATATTGAACGATTTTTTTTAGTTTCAGGATTGTTCACAAACAAAAACTTTATTTTTATTTTTTTTTATGATTTGAGATTCTGACTCAATATTTTAAAATCTGAGTCATTTGCACGAAACCATAATGTTTTTTGACATACTGCAAAATGTTTTTTGAGAAATTTCGATTAGATTTGAGACGTGAATATTCTAACATCGGAGAGTTTTATTTCTCGATCTCTTGTGTTTTTATTTTGACAATAACTGAAAATCAAAACTGTTGGAGTTCAGCCTAAGCGTATTTTTCATCTGATATTAATATTACCACAGTAAAAGATGACATCCGAAAAACCGAACAATTTACGGATTTCGGTCACATCAGGTCAAGCTGTTTATGTCAATCGAATTGCCAATCGCGGGCACACTTCCCTTTTCTGTGGATGGAATCTGGTATGAAAAAAAAAAATTAATGAACCCCCCAACTGCGAGGTTTGAACTCAAACCACACCGAACTAACGTAATAAAACCAGCAAGCCAGAACGCCACCAAACAATCGGACCAACCTGCCAGGTCCGTAGGAATTCTCCAAACCGAAACGAAAAATTTGAAGACTTCCCCACAGACTGAGATGAGAAAAAAAAACCGTCACAAAACCCATACACGGTGTCAAATTAAATGCGCTAAACGTCCCATAAAATCTACATAAATATGCATTGAATTCATAACACTTCAGCGCAACATGACCGCGCCAGAAAAGGAGAAAACCTATCCACTTGGCTTTTGGATTTACGGCAATCCGATGACGGGCTAGGTGGTGCGCTTCTCAATCTCCCTGTTTGAAGTCGTCCTGAAGATGCGCAATCCAAAAGCCATGAGTTCTAAACCATGCGTGGATGATCGGTAAAAGTATCAAATTCATCCCCCCTTTCCTATGAAGCTTGAATCAAGCAACAAGAAGGAAGGCGGAGTGGGTATCGAGTTCGATCGAAACTCAGCTTGAGATGGCTTCAGTTTACGAGCGGCCGGCTGCTGTCAGTCACCGGGGTTTGATTTTTTACCCCATAAATTTACTATCGTTTAAGCGGTGCGATGGCTTTCGACATCGAGCGGTCAACCGCCTTACGAGGAAAGAAACTACAACAGGATAGGAGACATCTGAAGTTTGAACATACCTACACGAGTTGAGAAAGTACAAAATTTTTAAACGGATAATTCATTCGACAATTTTGAGACAATTTTTGGGACAATTTTGTGACAATTTTGTGAAAATTTTATGACAAATTTCTGTCAATTTTGTGACAGATTTGTGACAATTCTGAGAAAATTTTGACAATTTTGTTTCAATTTTGTGACAATTTTGTCAAATTTCACAATTTCTAGTATTTGAAAAATTTTAACAATTTTGATAACTTTATGACAATTTTGTGACTGTTAAGAGACAATTTTGTGATAGTTTTGTGAAAATTTTGTGACAATTTGTTGACAACTTTGTGACAATTTTGATAATTTTGTGACAATTTTGTTACATTTATGTGATAATTTTGAGACAATTTTGTGACCATTTTGAGTTATTTTGAGTTTATTTTGTTAGAATTTTGTGACAAATTTGTAAAAAAAAAATTGGCAAATTTTGACAATTTTGAGACAATTTTGTGACAATTTTATGTCAATATTGTGGCAATTTTGTGAAAATTTTCTGACAATTTTATGACAATTTTGTGACAAACTTTTCACAATGTTGTGAGAATTTTGTGAAAATTTTGCTACAATTTTGTGACAAATTTGTGACAATTTTTCTACAATTTTGTGCCAATTTTGTGAAAATTTTGTGATAATTTTTTTTTCTAATTTTGGAAAATTTTTGTGTTTGTTTTGGAGCAATTTTGAGACCATTTTGTTCAAATTTTGTGACAATTTTGTGTAAATTTTACGTCAATTTTGTTACAATTTAGTGACAACATTGTGACATATTTGTGGCAATTTTGCAACAATTTTGCGACAATTTTGTGACAAATTTTTAACAATTTTGCGAGAATTTTGAAAATTTTGTGACAATTTTGCGACAATATTGTGAGAATTTTTGAAAATTTTAACAATTTTGTCGATTTTTTACAATGTTGACAATTTTGTGACCATTTTGTAACAATTTTGTGACCAGTTTACGGCAATTTTAGGGCCATTTTGCAGAAATTTAGTGTTAATTTTGTGTTCATTTAGCGATAATTTTTAACAATTTTGTGATAATTTTGGTGCAATTTTGTGACCATTTTTTTCATTCCGTGGCAATTTTGTGACAGTTTTGTCAGAGTTTTGTTACAATTCTGCAATAATTTTGTAACAATTTTGTCACAATTTAGTGACAATTCTGTAACAATTTTGTCGAAAATTTATGACAATTCTGTGACAATTTTGTCAGAATTTTGTGACAATTCACTGACAATTTTAAGACAATTTTGCGACAATTTTATGAAAAATTTTGAAATTTTTTTTGACAATTTTGATGCAATTTCGTGACAATTTTGCGACAATTTTGTGACACTTTTTGAAAAGTTTGTGACAATTGTGTGACAATTTTCAAAAAAAAAAGTGAGAATTTTGATGCAATTTCATGACAATTAAGCGGCAATTTAGTGATAATTTTTCTACAATTTTGATACAATTGTGGAACAATTTTGCGACAATTTTTTAAAATTTGTAACAATTTTGTGACAATTTTGACAATTTTGTGACAAATTTGAGACAAATTTGCCACAATTTTGTAAAAATGTTGTGACAATTTTGTGACAATTTTATGACTCCTTTGTGCAATTTTTTGATATTGTCAAAATTGTCAAAACTATCAAAATTGTCAAAATTGACAAAATTGTTAAATTTGCCAAAATTGTCAAAATTGTCAAAATTGTCAAAATTGTCAAAATTGTCAAAATTGTCAAAACTGTCAAAATTGTCAAAATTGTCAAAATTGTCAAAATTGTCAAAATTGTCAAAATTGTCAAAATTGTCAAAATTGTCATACTTGTCAAAATTGTCAAAATTTTAGAGTCAAAATTGTCAAAATTGTCAAAATTGCCTAAATTGTCAAAATTGTCAAAATTATCAATCTGACAAAATTCTGACAGTTTTGACAATTTTGACAATTTTGACAATATTGACAATTTTGACAATTATGACAATTTGGACAATTTGGACAATTTGGACAATTTGGACAATTTGGACAATTTGGACAATTTTGACAATTTGGACAATTTTGACAATTTTGACTCTAAAATTTTGACAATTTTGACAAGTTTGACAATTTTGACAATTTTGGCAATTTGGACAATTTTGACAATTTTGACAATTTTGACAATTTTGACAATTTTGACAATTTTGACAATTTTGACAATTTTGACAATTTTGACAATTTTGACAATTTTGACAATTTTGACAATTTTGACAATTTTGACAATTTTGACAATTTTGACAATTTTGACAATTTTGACAATTTTGACAATTTCGGCAATTTTGACAATTTTGACAATTTTGACAATTTTGACAATTTCGACAATTTCGACAATTTTGACAATTTTGACAATTTTGAGAATTTTGACAATTTCGACAATTTTGACAATTTTGACAATTTTGACAATTTTGACAATTTTGACAATTTTGACAATTTTGACAATTTTGACAATTTTGACAATTTTGACAATTTTGACTATTTTGACAATTTTGACAATTTTGACAATTTTGACAATTTTGACAATTTTGACAATTTTGACAATTTTGACAATTTTGACAATTTTGACAATTTTGACAATTTTGACAATTTTGACAATTTTGACAATTTTGACAATTTTGACAATTTTGACAATTTTGACAATTTTGACAATTTTGACAATTTTGACAATTTTGACAATTTTGACAATTTTGACAATTTTGACAATTTTGACAATTTTGACAATTTTGACAATTTTGACAATTTTGACAATTTTGAAAATTTTGAAAATTTTGAAAATTTTGAAAATTTTGACAATTTTGACAATTTTGACAATTTTGACAATTTTGACAATTTTGACAATTTTGACAATTTTGACAATTTTGACAATTTTGACAATTTTGACAATTTTGACAATTTTGACAATTTTGACAATTTTGAGAATTTTGACAATTTTGACAATTTTGACAATTTTGACAATTTTGACAATTTTGACAATTTTGACAATTTTGACAATTTTGACAATTTTGACAATTTTGACAATTTTGACAATTTTGACAATTTTGACAATTTTGACAATTTTGACAATTTTGACAATTTTGACAATTTTGACAATTTTGACAATTTTGACAATTTTGACAATTTTGACAATTTTGACAATTTTGACAATTTTGACAATTTTGACAATTTTGACAATTTTGACAATTTTGACAATTTTGACAATTTTTGACAATTTTTGACAATTTTGACAATTTTGACAATTTTGACAATTTTGACAATTTTGACAATTTTGACAATTTTGACAATTTTGACCATTTTGACAATTTTTACAATTTTGACAATTTTAACAATTTTGACAGTTTTGATAATTCCGACAACTTTAACTTTGATTTTAATTTAAATTTTATACCTGTTTATCAAGATAGATAGCGGAAACTTGCTTCCAAGACAAGTTTTCAACACGAAAAACCTCCAGCTGACAGCAACTGGAAAAGCCGTGTGCCCTGAACCAAAAACCTTGATGCATGGGCGAATTTGCAACATCAAGCGAGCAGAACTTGTTTTCGAATCTATTTGCTCCGGTCATAAATATATCGGATTGCTTTTTTTTTCATTTTGTTTGTTATTATCCACGCAGCAAGAGCCGTTTTATTAATTGAGTTGTAGCTCGACGTGCAGCGAAAATAAAAATGCACCTGCATCTGATATGCCGTTTGGAATGCTTGCCGGACCCTTCCCATCTTCCACATCTCACCACCGACCCAATCACAGAAGTTGACCCAGGTGATCGATTTGGGTTTTCGCCGCTGAGGTGAGCTGTGAAAAATTCGTTTCGCGTGTTTCGAGGCACAAAATGTTCTCTTCAATCGGACAGGTCGATGTCGGCATGAAAACGAGTAGAAAGGAAAAAACAAATGGTGAACCCATATTTCACCCGGCAGTCCCGGGCTTCAGGAATGCATCCGGAAGACTTCACTGCACCAGAGAAACAAAAACAGCAAAACACAATCTGCTATTTCATGCCTCACTCATTATCGCATTTTCACGATTTCCGTTCGATTTTGACAGCGAATGTGGTGGCGCTGAACGAAAAAAAAACTGACAAGGGGGAAATGTGGAAAGATGAAAATTGAATGGCCAGGAAAATTCAGCAACCGCAGCATCATCACCCTGATGAGTTATAGGGGAAGAGGAAACATTCCCCAAATGTCGGACATGTGTCGGAACGGAAAGAAAATTACAATCGATGGGATGTGTTGAGCAAGACCACATAAAATTATTGACTATTTTTTATTTATTAAAAAAACAAAATATTTTGAACGGACTTCAAGTTACTCGGAAAAAATTACCAAAAATTACAAAAAAAGTAATAGAAGTTTTCTCCAAAGATCAAAAAACGACACCCTTCAGCTGTTTCGAGGATAGGGATAAGGTTAATTCTTCCGGATGTTCAAGTAAATAAATAACTTCCGAGCGCAGTTCAACCGTTGCGAATGGAAAGATAACTTTTTTCTCCCGCCCGGAAATTTATCGATGACGACGATGACTAACTTTCTCGAAAGGATCCAAGGAAGGAAATGGAAGCAACAAAAAAAAGGGAAAATACTTTTCCCGGACCCTCACGGCAACAGCAGCAGCAGCAGCAGCATCAATCCCGAAGTGCTTGTAATTTTCAATTTATACAAGCAACAAAAATGTTATTAAGAAACTTTTACTTCTCTTCCCCCAAAAAAGCTCCGGGAAGAAGACCGACCAATGAATGGCTGCTGGGAATCACAACCACCGGTAAGTAGCCGAAAGTTGTCTTCGTCGTCTAGAAACTGCTGCGCTGCGATGCAGATAGAAGCCAAATACGACGAAAAACTTCAAACTAGTTGGGTTAGGAGGATCTCCCGGAAGAGCGAAGCGACTAGGGTGAAAAAAAAAAACCCCAAACAAACTGAGAGGGATTTGTCGTAAAATAGGTTATTTCGAAATGATTCCACATAACATAACAGTAATTTTAATTTTTTTTCATATGAATTCAACGTTTATAACGGGGCCTTCCTACTATTCCTTAATTCATTAGAAAAAAAATATAGGCACTGAATACAGCCTTAGCAATGCTCGAAAATTCGGACATGAAAACAGATTAACTCTAAAATTACCAAAAAATGAGTGCATTTATAGCGTTTTTTTAAACAGTACAAAAAATTCATGATTTGACCAAAAACATTGTTGAAATTTTTCGATTTTTCTTACATGAAACCTTTTCTTACAAGTGCCAATGCTCAAAAATAAATTTAGTTTTTTTTAGAAACCATCAAGGGCGCTTTAAAACATCGTTATAAATAAACACAAAGTTTCATAAACTCCTTAGAAATCATCTAGAAGTATGAAATCACCAGTCTACACGCTCCTTTTTTTCAAACTCAAAATTAAGTTGTTTTGGTTCAAAACAGCAGTTCAGTGGCAGCCCTCAACTTTGAGTTACTCCACTTTGAATTTTTTTTTTCATGTCTTTATTTGAAGCTACTTAAAATGCAGCTTGGCTCCCGAACTCGCAGTTCAACAAACACAAAGAGAGTTCAATTTTTAGTTCATGAGATCGAGCTCAGTTTTGCTCCCTCGACGAAGAAAATGGAACTCAACTTTTGTTCATAGAATCGAACTATGTTTTAACGTGTTTTAACCACAGCACTTCAGTAGCAGCCCTCAACTTTGAGTTTGACTAGACGATCGTAAAACTTAATTCTGACAGGTATACTCAAAACAAAGTTGGACAACCGAACTCCAATTTGAACTTTTTTTATTCGTAGATACCCAAAATGCAGGTCGGCAAAAACGGCTAAAATGGAATTAGTTTTGATTTCGCAGTTCGAACTCCACTTTGAACCATCGCAAGGAGGAAAATGGAACTCAACTTAGAGTTCCTGGAATCGAGTTACGTTTTGAACCACGGTCAAACCTAATTTTGAGTACCAAAAAAGGATAGTGTATAGGAGGCTCAGGAGTGCGAAGTAAAAATAAACTACGAAACCTTCTTTTTAAGACTTGACTAAAAATTATTCCAGAAACACCCTCACATTTTCTATTCCATTTAATTGATTTAAAAAGAATTGTATCCAAACAATAATCATCTGTGGAAAGTGAAGATGTTTTTATGTTGTCAAAATTATTATTGATCCGTTGGAAAAAGTATTGTTTAGAAATATTATGGTTTTTAACTTGATGACTTCAAAATTGTTGAAACTCACCGGTTCGATCCGGAACGATCTGACTGCAGACGAATTCTGTAGCGCCGTGCAGAACCAAAACACGGTTTGTTTTGGTTTTCCTCACTCTTTGTGTTCAATTCGCAATCGAAGAACAATAGATCAATTAATGCTGGTGACAGGTGATGATGATAAACACAACAGTGTTGCCAGATATTCTGGGTAAAAAAAGCAAATACACATTGAGAAATGAGCACTTTTCCGGTTAGGAAATATGCGAAATGGAAAGTGATCAATAGTTATCGCTAATGTAATGGGTAGGTGTTTAAGGACTTAACGAACAAACCTGAATAAAGATAACTTTTCTGGCACAAAAAAAATAAAATAAAGATAACTCTACCCCACCACTGAAATCTGCGTTTTCAACAAAAATATTACTAGAAATGGATTGGAATGAAATCCGATATTCTATTTTACTTTATGATAGGGGAGACAAGAGCATAACGAGCACCCGGGGCAATGGAAATGAAAGAAAGAATTCGCAACGAACTCGAGTTTTCTAATTGTCTCTCCGACACCTTAACTCTAGGCCAAATCGACAGATGAAACAAATCAAGCTGCAGCTCTATAGTTCAATTGAATTCACTGCTAGATTCTACGGCACGAAACGCTCACCGTGCCCCAATTGATGGAGCTTATACTCCCCCAGGGAGGGTTCTCATTACGACTTTACAGTGAGTTTTTCATAAGCTCATTAACTAGACACTGTATTTGAAAGAAAAAACATAGAAATTCAATTAAGAAAAAAATAATCATGTGATCGAATGGTCGAAAATCGAAACATTATCTATGAAATTAAATTCCAGTAAACCTACCTTCATAATTGAAGCAACAATCCAAAATTCTTTGAGCGGTTCAACAGAACGTTTTTTTTTTTTTTGAGTAATTTATTTTGGCATTTTTGTAACATTTCAGTATCATTTGCAATTTTTGTGTCATATTTTCAACCAGTTTGGTATCACTTTTTGTGCTATTTTTGTATCGTTGAATTACTGTATTATTTTTAATTAATTTTTTTTAAAATCATATTTGTGACGTTTTTTGATTTTTTTTCCCTTTTCTTTAAATTTTATGACTTTTTTTTTATTTTTTTTATATTTTTTTTTGTTTTTTTTTTTAGCATCATTTATTTAACTTTCTTTAACAAATGGATTTAGAAAAAAAAAAGTTTGTATCACTTTCTGTAGCTTTGTTTAATTTTCTTGTCCGTTTTTTAGATTTTTTTTTTTGTCTTATTAACGTCAACTCTTATCCATTTTGGTTTCATATTTGAGTCAATTTTGAGTTATGTTTTGGAATTTTGGAATTAAATTTGTGCCATTTATGTCATACTAGTACCCATTTGTGAATTTTGTGTTCTTTTCGTGTCATTTATATGCAATTTTTTGCCATTTTTGTGCCATTTTTCATATTTGTTTTTCTATCTTCATATTTATACCATATATGAGCAAACTTTTTAAGTTTCTATTATTTTTGTCAGAGTTATGTTTTATTCTTGTACCATCGTTGTGTAACTCCACACAAAATGGCAAAACAAATATATCTCACTATTGGCAAATTTTTGTACAATTTTATTATTTTTTTTGTGTGTGTTTTTTTATGCCATTCTAGTATTCTCTTATGTTATTTTGTATCATTTTTCATCAATGTTTTAGTCATTTTTAATTTGTGTGCTTTTGATATTATTTCTGTGCCATTTATTTATCTTTTGTAATTTAGTTTAACTTTTTTTTGTTGTCATTTTTGCATCATTTCAGTATCTAATTGTATCATTTTTTTCTATTTTAAGATCTTTTTAATGTTATTTTGAATCATTTTCATACCTTGTCCGAGCTTCAATAATGTGCCGTTTTAATGTTTTTGTTTTTGTTTATTTATAATAAGGTTGCCGGGTTTCCAGGTTTAATCCGGGGTTGCCCGGATATTTGATAAAAAAAAAATTGGGAAAAGTCCGGTCCGGCCCGGTTACCCGGATTTCATTGAAAAAGTCCAAATTTTGACCGGATTTATTCACTTTTTTGCCAAATTAGATAAAAATAAAAACAAATTGTTTTGTGAAATTTTTATCTATGCGTCAAAAACGAAGTTTTTTGAGCGAGTTTAATAAAAATAATTATGAGTTTTTTTGGAAACCTGAAATGCGGTTTGAAATCTGTTGATGAGTTTTGATGTTTTGATTTTGCCAAGTTTTTATATAAAACTAGCTGACCCGGTGTGCTTTGCAAACCCTCTAAAAATTAATGATTTGTGTGAAAATAATTTCAAAGGGTTTGCACATAATTTCATTATAAATAAACTACGATATCTTTACAATGAGAGCTTCCACATCAAGTTATTATTAAAATATAAAGAAGATTAGATTCTCTGAAATGTTTTTTTATTTAAATTGATATAAAATTGTATTTTCATTAATGGTTTTTAATTTGATATTCAGATTTAATAATAAAAGCTCGTTTTTAGTTTTCTTTCTCCCCTGCAATTTGGGAAGGGGCCACTTCCCCCCCCCCCCCCCCGTGGAAGGGCAGATAGGTCTCAAACATCGTAGAAACTTGACTCGTAGCCTTATACCTTTCTATGTGAAATTTGGATTCATTTGCATGATTAGATATCGACATTAAATTGTATTCCCCCCTTCCAGTAAGAGGAAGCGGTCTCAAACTATTCTAGGAACCTTCCCCGGCCCTCAAAGATTTCTTCTGCCAAGTTTCAAGCAAATAGGTTCAGTAGTTTCCGAGGAACAGACAGACAGATAGGCAGACAGAAATTCATTTATAAATATGTATACCTATAGATAGTCCGAATTTGTTCAGCCCAGGTTCGTGCTAAAAAATTCTGACAACCCTAGTGTATAACCATTGTTTTATCAATTACGTGGATTTTTTGTTCCGTTCTTGTCTCGCTTATTTGGTATTATTCGCTTTTTTGAAACATTTATGTCATTTTAGTATCATTTTTGTATCATTTTTAGGTAGCTTTTATGTTATTTTTTTCATTTGTGTATAAATTTTTACATCTTTTTTTTTGTCTTTTCTTAGAACATTTTTGGGTCATATGCGATTTTCGTGTCTATTTTGAGATGTTACTGTCAATTAGGTGTAATTTTTTTAAATTTTCGTATCATTTCTGTGTCAGTTATGCATCAATGTTGAGCAGTTTTTTGTATCAATTTTCATATCCTTTCTATATCACTTTTGTGCTTATTGCGAGTCCTTTGTTTAAACATTGCATCTATTTTTCAATTATTTTTATTATTATTTCTGTGTAATTGTCGTTCTATTTCTGTTAGTTTATTTCTTTTTGTGTCCCTAATATTTCATTTTTGTGCCATTTTCTGTAAGTTTTATGTATTTTTTTATTGTTATTTTCTATGTTATTTAAGTATCATTTCGGTATCATTTTTGAGTAGTTTTAGTAAATTTTTTGTGTCTTTTTGATAACATTCTTGTGTTATTTTGATATCATTGTTGTATCATTTCAGTGTCCCTCTTGCGTCATTTTTGCAGCTTTTTCGTATCAATATTATGTCATTTTTATATCATCTTTGAGTCATTCTATGTGTATCTTTTTCGTACCATTTCAGTGTTATTTCAGTACTGGCACTGGAATAAGTATTGTAGTTACTGGAAAACCCCTTAAGTTGAAACGAAAATGTTTTGGGGAGAACCGCTCTTCCCTTCCTTAGTCAGGTATTAATCCAGCTCCTCCACCTCTTCTCGGCAACATTTCAAGATTGCAGCAATAGCAGCAAGCAGTCACACACAAACACACCCAGAAATCACCATAAATCGTGAAACAAAAAGCTATCAATTACTGGAAGCGTTCCCGCATTTTAGCTTTCCTTACTGAGCTGCTGTTCCTCAGTTCGTTCATGGGGCGAACGTCTAAGACGAGCTAACCAAGACTTGTTTCTCCAGGTGGAACTATTTTCTAAGGGAAATAAAAGTTGCAAGTTCCCCTTCTCCTTCTCGTGTGCCGTCCTCGAATTTAGAGACCTGGGGCCCGATTTCCAAACAGAAGGTAAACGCGCGCGCCACCGTTCGCTTATGAAGTTTGTGCCCTCGGAGTACCCGAGAGATAGATGCCCTTATAAAAAGTATGTGATATTAAAAAATGGATAGATAACCTCTCCCCGTCCTTGGTCGTCATTCTTCCTTTACCTCGGGGGAGGATCCACCCATTCAACGAATCACAACTGCTGAGGGTCTCGGCAAGAGAAAAAAAAGTGTAGCACACCGGTAACATGTCTGTACATTTTTCATGACTCATTTTAATTGAGCGAGTTTAATGATGGTTGCAGCGAGATGAAGACAAGGAGTGGCAGCAGCAAATCTCCCATTGAAGATCCTGAAGCTTCGCGTACGTCCACCGAGATTCAGCTGAAGTTGTAAAGAACTGTGCCCATTAATAAGCATAATTGAGTGCATTCATTAGTTAGCATTGATGTCATAAAGAAGGGATGAGGAACTGGGGATGGAAATAATTCCTGGAATACTTTGTGGCAGTATACTGAGTCCATTTGGGGTCATTTTTGAATTTCTCAAACCCTGGGGTCTAAAAGCTTCGTTTTGGTTCAAGACTTGTTTATGATTTTTTGCAGAATTTTTAAGTAACGTTTACTTTAGTAAATTTGAACATTTGGGTTTGTATGGGAAAATTTAATATTTTGTACTGAAAAATCAACATTATTTTTGTTTCTTATGTGGAATCGAGTCTGCTCTTACTTGACGAAATGTTATTAGCTGTTTAATAGGGGCATGTCTTTTGGCATTGAAAAACAAAAAAAAAGAATTGAAATCACTGCTGGGTGCCTAGCGAGGTATTGCATGATTAGTTTTCATGCAATATTTCGCAAGGCACCAACAGTGATGTCAATTGAATTTATTGTTTTTCAACTGCTGATAATTTTTTTTTTCCTAATAGGATACGAAGTTACGGTATTTCATAAAGTTGTATATTTCTAAAATTGCACAACAACCATGAGCAGGTTCGGTTCTACAGATAAAACAAAACTGATGTTGAGTTTTCAGTACAAAATATTTAATTTTCTTATACAAACCGAAAAGTTCGAATTTACTAATGTAAACGTTACTTAAAAATTCTGCAAAAATTCATAGTCAAGTTTTGAACCAAAACGAAGCTTTTAGACCCCAGGGTTTGAGAATTTCGAAAATGACCCCAAATCGACTCATTCTATTGTAGCAGAAAGCAGAGAACAACAAATATGTTTATACTTAAAAAAAAAAGACATAGCTAAATTTTATGATTCAAACTTTAACAATCGTGAATGAAGGGTTAAGAGTCCTCAGATTATTTCCAAACTACTAACTAACCATTGAACTGATTTGTTTCTATTTTCCATCAAAATTTGAGGAACAAAATTCAGAACAAATTGTAAAACAGAAAAACTTTAATCCCCTCCTCTTCCATTGATTTTTTTATCAATTAGTTTTTTTAGCTTAAAAAACAATTCGTCGTAATTGGCCAAAACAATCCTCTAAATAAGGCTTTCCAGTTTATTTCCGAACGTTTTCCAGTATCGCCGAGAAAATTCGTGCAATTTTCCCAAAAAAAATCTCGTAATATCCGGGCATCAGATTTCAAAATTTTCAACTTCAAAACCGGACATTATCTGGGCAAATCCGGCTCAAAATTCAGATACAGTGTGGCCACAACTTTTTCATTTCGGGATTTTTCCCGATTTTTCCGATCATAAATTCAAGGTTTTTATTGTCTAATTTAGTCGAAATAAAGCAAAGTTTTCAAGGCCATAGCAGGAACCAAAAAGTATTCAAATGTGATATTCTATTTTTTTTTCATAAGTTGCAGTTTTAAACTACCACTTTAACTACAATATACAACAGCATGTCTCATTTGTAGATGCATTTTTGATAACAATTGATCTAACTGATCAGGCCCGTGTAAATGGCTCGTCCATGGGTGTATCGAAATTCAAATTCAGCTAGAGATAATAACAATACCAAAATGCACAATAAATAAGAAAATCGATTTCTACAACCAATGTCCTACTTATGACTATTACAAAAACTCGGATAAATGATAAAATCTAAAATCAGATTCCAAGTGTCAATTCAATGCTTTTTCCGGTATTCAGAATGATATTCCTTATTTAAAATAAGAAAAGAGAACCAGTAAACAAAGTCAGAGATAAAACCATACGCAAATTCTTCTAGTTTTCAAAATAAATGGCAAAAATAGTTCATATAGAGCTCACAAAAATAACTTAATATATTTATAACACAACATGTTCAATTAATCATTCAACGCTTAGACTGACAAAGTATAGGATGGGAAATTAAGTATCTCGAACAATTAATAAGAAATTAATAAAAAAAAAAAAGAAATTTAAAGTTTTGTTGTTAATATTGATAGAACCTCGAAAATACAAATTTCTGTAACATTGTGCATTAAAACTGAAGTTTAATGTTGAAAATTCGAATAATTTTCGAACTTTTCAAAAATATGATCGGTTCAAAAGAAAGATTTAAAATAATGAAAATAAGTCAAACGTTTTTCAATTTTCATTCGCAGGTTTTTTATTTTATAATTTCAAACTCGAAATATTTGGTCACCATCAATGCTGGATCCTGGAAAGGATTGTCTTAAATTTAAGTTTAGATTTCAAGGCTTCCAAGAAGATTAAGTTTTCAAAACAAAAAATCGAAATTGAAATACAAAAACAAACTTATTTCGAAAAAATTAAAAAATTTAAAGGGAACATAAAATTCAATAAATTTGATTGAAGATCATAGAAAATATAAAGATGAAAAAGATTAGCATTTTAACATTTAACAAAAGGGGGAACAATATTTTTGGTATGCCGATATTTTAATGTTTGATTCGAAAAATTCTGACGATCCGAGCTCGAATCTTTTGTCAGATTTCGTCAGTTTTGATGATATAGCGTTAAAAATTTTGAAAATGAATCCGATTTGAGTGAAATAAATGATTGATACATAAAAAAAACTTATTCTAAATTTGTTGAATAATCACCATTCACTCATACAATAATAAATGGCCTAGATATTCTTATTGCAGGGATCAATGAATGATTACTACCAATTTATAGAAATTTAAATAGAAATAATTTTAAGTATTTATGACATTACTGAAGCAATTTTGAAAAAAAGGTTTAATATCATTTGGAAATTTGTTGAAAACTTCTAAACGATTTGACTTTTGCTTTGAAAATCATCTTATATTAATTTTGTTTTGAACCTTTTTTTAAAATTAGTTTAAATTCCTGTATTTTACACAATCTATAGCCTTTTTTTGCAGAAGTCAAAGCTACTAGAGGTCGTCGGGAAAATTGATCATCGATTTAAAACCTTCATTTTCAAAATGTTCGTAATGTTTTACCGTTTTCGATTCAAAGCATTAAAATCTATCAGAATTAGCTCTTTGATTCTTTGCATCTCTGAAAAATGTGAATTTTGTGGCCTTATGTAATTTCTCAAAACCTTTTTTAATGTGGAGTTGAGCATTAAGAAGAACAAGTAACACAAAATAAAATGGATGCTGAAATGAAATATTTCATATTCGCATAACATTTTTAATGACATAAACGATATATTTTATAGAATTAAAGTGATAAGTAATAAAGTAAAGGATACTAGGTTTTAGGTGTTTTTTGCTTATTCTGTATCGTGAGTAGTAAACACCTGTCATATGGCTACCAGCTAGTTGATGCGTTAAATTAGTATTTGATGAATTGATTTTGGAGTTCAAATGATTCAAATTCTGAACTTTTTAAAGAAAATCTATTCTAAAGACGAGTTCGGGAGGTTTGAGTGTCAAAATTTGAGTTTGAATACGACAGGTTTGTGGAATTGCAATTTGAAATCTAAAATTAAAAATTAGTTCCAATTTGTGAACGACTTAAGTGTCTTAAAATGAAATGTCTTAGGCTTAGAGTGATATCGGACTAAATGTTTGTTAACACTTATTTGTAAATACCTTTTGGGATCAAGTAGTTTCTTATTACTACGGTAAATTCTTTTGTTGATAATTGTACAGGGAAAAAATCTCCATGGAGCACATTGATAAATATTTGTTTGTAATTTTTAAAAAATTTGACCACAAAAATAGTAAAAAGTGGAGTAAAAACCGTACTTTTCAATCAATGAACCGTCAAAAATGGTTCGGTAACAGTAGAAAATTTTTGAATAATAGATCGGAAAGTTACGTAATTTGACACATTTGGGCATCTTCAGATTCCCGAGATTTTTAACCGATTTTCAAATGTAGCTGTGTTTCGAACTTTTTATCAATTTGCAATTTCTCATGTTTTCTAAAACTTAAATTGAACTTTGCACTTGATTTAGAGCTTATGAATGCAAGATTTCCGCAGTTAAATTATATTCACCGAAAGGCAATTTCATACCGATTCTAGTGCATTAGCTCATGACTGATCTATTTTGAAATCCTATCTATCTGTATTCCAGATTGCCAGAACTTTTCCGGGCTAGCCTGGAATTTCAATAAAATTGTAAAGACAAGTCCTGTCCATTCTAGAAAACTGTCCGGATTTTACCCAGTTTTATTCCCATTATTTGGAAAATTAAACAAAAATCACAATTCCAGTTTTATTTTTTCTTCAAACAATTGTCAACCGCCCTTCAGAAAAGCCTGTTTTACTTCAAACACCGCACTTTATAAGATGTCAAAATCCACGCGATCAACAACAACATCATCATCTTGGCTTGTTGACACGGATTTGCAGGCAAAAAACGGTCCCGAGAAGATTTGCGGTCAATCGCAAAATTGAGCATACCACGATCAATTCATAAAATCCAGCCTGTACAGACAAAACCCACAAAAAAAAATCAGTTGTTATAAAAATCAATCTTTTTATTCTCATTTGATGTACAAAGCAAAACAAAAAGTAAACATTTTTCTCCATATTAAAAAAATAATAATAATAATAAATTTTCAAATTGGACATAAAATGGCATTAGATCACTCAAATCGTTAACAATGTTAATGCGAATCGCAATTCCTACCAAATAAATAAACGATCGTAAAAATGGCTTATTAAAGTCGTTTTAAATCGGGTAAGACAAAAAGTTCGCTGAAACAATCTTTTTTTCTCTCTGTGATAAGCAGTGCAACCAGATTGCTAAATCAGATGGTTCATAAAAAAAAAGGCTAATAAGAGAAGCAGCAAATATTGTCGCTGCCAACAGCTTGCATACATTTAAAGCAAAACTTGCGCTCTCTCGCATACTTCCAGGATGTACGAATAAGGTGTTGAATATCGTCCAATTTGTATAGTTCTTATCGCTAAAGCCAGAAGTTCAAAATATGAGTGTTTATAGCCTGCACTTTGGTATAAAATGCTGTTTTTTCGAGTTTTATACGATGATTCTATAATGTTTATGAAACGCCTATAACCTCCTATAAACTATGGAAATTAATTGAAACTAAAAATAAATTCTAGTTCAAAATTAGTATTAAAAAATATGCAACAGGAATTCGAAACTTTGATTTTTATGTAAATGATAATGGAATCATAAGATTCGTAAACCAATAGAAATTAAAAACATTCAAAGTATAATTTCAAAGCAGTTGAAACTCGAAACTAAAACTCGTGAATTTGAACTTCAAAATAAAATTTTGTTACATGATTTTAGAAATCAGAGATCATTTCCTTCAATCAAAGATTCAGTGTAAAGCTGTACCGAATTTTCGGGCCGAATATTTGAAGTTACGGGATTATTTATTATAAAATAAATATCCCGTTTGTGTAAAGTTTGCTTCCAAACAACCTTTTAATAAAAATGATAAATTTTCAAGGTTTGGCCATTTCGTCTAAAACTTTTAGTTTGGTTGTATTATGTTTTTAAATTTCTAAATTTTGAGTAAAATTAATCATTAAAAAGATAAACTGTTGAAAAATCTGTTTCATTTGATCATGGATTAAGATTTTGCCTAGCAATTCTAGTTTCACAGAAACGATGTTTGAAAAATAAAGAAAATCGACAAGTTTAAAAAAAAATGTCTAATAACATTAAAAAACATTCCTGAGCTTTCGAAACAAAAGATTTAAATTCTTATAACATTTTTGTTGAAGCCTGCGAATAGTTTTGACTTGACTTATGCTTTAAATTTATCTTTGAATAATTTTAATTCTTTTTTTCAATTCTCATATTTAACCAGAATATGATAAATATAAGAAAAGTTTGCAACAAAGTGTTCTGATTTATGATTTTTTTTCAATCTATAGAACTCAACTTCAGTTTTTCGTTTGGATTTGCACTTAATATGAATGAATCTTGCTAAAACTGGGCTTTTTTCTATGATTTTCTGCTAAAAGGGCCGGGCAGCACCTTTCCTAAATTTTAACATGGAGCATTAGTACATGCCCGGATAAAACCGGGCAATTTGGCAAGCTTAATCTAGAGGCAATTGAAAAGTGACCAGAGAATTTTTTTCAATTTCAAAAATTATGATTTTTTTCCCACAGCATTTTTGAACTGTTGAATTTTGACCTGGAAATTTTAATTATAGTTTTGAGTACTGAATTTAGGGTTGAATTCCTGATCTTGGAAACGAAATTGAATTTTGGTTTCCTTTTGTATTTTTCCCGGTTTTGGATTTGAAATCCCGGTTTTTTCCCAGTTTTCCCGGTGCGATTTTCAATTCCCGGTTTTTCCGGTTCTGTGGCCATCCTGCAGATAGTTCTGATAATGATTCTAGAGAAAAGTTGAAAGAAAAACACATGAAAAACTTTATCCTATGGTTGCACATCAGCCGCCCCAAAACTTAACAATTCTTTAAAGTGTTTGCAGGTTTATTTCGATGAAATATGCTCTAATAAATTTGTAATTTGACGCAGAATCATATAGTTTTTAACAAAATTTAAATTTATGATTTGAATGTTACTAATATTGTGAATAAATTCAGACTTTTTTCCGCGAAAACCGCGATACTTTTTTTTTTTTCAAAATTTCGTTTTCTCTAGATGTATATTGTCCCCAAGAATGTGTCTTAATTTAGAAGAGGATATGTGCTGTGAACCTACTTGGTTGATTGATTCTACTGAATCAAGGCAATCGAAAGATTCCCTTTAATTCAAAAACGGTTATCTCTCTCGGACGACTGTCAAATTGTTCCAAACCCAACAAACAGAGGCAATTTTGTCAAAAATGCAGCACATGCAAATCACATAATTTAAAAGTGCTACCCAAACAAGATTTTATCTTAAGTAGGTTTTTTTTAGGATTAAATATTTTATAAAAAATAACAGAACTGAAATAGAGACAATGAAACTTATTTAATTGTTAAATTGAATATTTTTTCACCTGCGATCTGTTACAGAAAAAACACTAACAGTAACAGATGATGAATTTCACAATCAGTTAACCCAATAGGGACAGACAAAAAAAACAATCCAGATGAGTAAACACATCGCGGTAAATAGGTTTACATTCCGCCGGAACCCAAAGTAAACAAAAACATTGGGCATCGGGTTGAATTTCCACGAAAACAACATCATTCATCAATGGATTCGATGGACTGTAAACTGGACAAAAAAAAACCCTCCCTCACACCGATTAGACCGGATAAGCTGGAAAACCAATTTTCTAATGATACAAGCTTTGTTTTGTGCGTTAAGGGAAAATCAGGGGAAGAAAGAAGGATGAAAACATATGTCTCTGTTAAAGGGACCGAGTAGTAGTCGTAAATCACCCAAAAGACCGATACAAAATGTCTTGGAAAATAAACCCATAAACGGTTTCAACGCGATAATAATAGCTTCCGATTGAGGCCTACCCCGAGTTTATTATTTTTCTCGGCCAACAATCGATATCGCTATATCGTCTTCGACGCTCGTCTCAAAACAAACCAATAATCCCCAATTTTAATTCCATTAAAATAACATTCCGAAACGCATAATCCTTACTTTTTTCTGTCTGATGTCCGCTTTTTCGTCGTTCCGAGGTTGTTGGTGTTCGGGCTGCAAATCCTTCTCCTTTCTTTCGCGCAATTGGATTGTTTCTGGTGTTCGGTCTTCTTCTACGTTTCTTCTCTGTGGTTGTGTGCCGTATTTGTTTACTTTGGGTGCGGACAAAAAAGCAGCAATCACCACAACAAAGCCGGATCAGGCAGCAGAAAACATGCAATCTTTGAGGAAGCTTCTTTTATTTTCTTTCTCCCCTTTGCTTATCTTCGTTTACGGATGCAAAACAAAAACAACACCGTTCACCTCACGAATACGCACTCATACACTTGCGCGACACCTTCTGTAGGCGCTATTTGCTCACTTTTTTCCTTTTTTCAGCTATTGAAGCCTTCACGTGCCCGCGTTTTCTTCTATTTATTTTTTAATATTTTTATTTTTAAATTTTATCTTTTTTTTTCGAACGTAATCTTTAATCACTTGAAATTATTTCTTGCATCTTCGGTTTTGCTCACAGTTTCGCAGGTTCCGGGGTGGGAACGAACGACGAACTTTGGCGCAGCGAAACTGGCGATAACACGAGAAAAAAACACTGTTGAAAAGAGCTTACCCTAAGGACCGAGCAGCGGGGGGGATGTGCGGGGTAATCTTCCGTGAGCGATCAAAGTCGGCGCTGGGCCAAAAGACGACGTTCCAGCATCGAATCATATGAAGAGGAATAAAAGAAAAAAAAAACACATACACAAAAACAACAACAATAACGGCAATCGAGAAGAAGCCGATAAACTTTGACAGGTGACAGGTCGGCGGGAGCTTATAAATCAAAAGCTGCGGCCTGGATGCCTGTTGTTAGATGGTTTTGGGAATGGGTTCGTTCGGTTGTTGTGCTCCGTTTGTCGAAGCGCCGGCTGGTTCGAGCTTAGTATTTTTTTTTTTCGTTCCCTCTCCGGGTGCTTCAAAATCTTCACAAGCCCAGCACCGATTCGGGTTCACGGATTCAATAATGCAAATACTACACGCTTTCACCGCAACAGCGAGACATTATCATATCTCGAGGAGCGAGAGCAGATCACAGCACAACACACACTTGACATTTCGCCTTTCACATTTCACCCGCGACGTACGATGGCACTAGCATCATCATCATCATCATCATCCGAGCAGGCTTTGATCTGTGCGCCATTCCATTGCCCGTTTTCAGGATTGCTGCATATCTGCCTGCATTACTATGAAGACGAATTCGCGCGACACAAAGAAAAGTCACTTGAAGACGATGCAGGACATTCTGTGCAGCCCACCGAGTCAAGGTTAATCCAATTTCTTCGCAACCACTTTATATCGGTTAAACTTCCGTGCGTGAAACCCCAAACTCTCTAGAGATAACTGTAAATTATTGGTCAAATATCTCGCGGTTAGGCTCCCGAACTTGGAACCACCACACTAGATCCAAAAGACGGGCGAAAGATTAGGGTTGGGGCAGCTCTTCACCTGCCTCCGAAATCCAAAGCCCATCAGCCAGACGACCAAGACCAGCGTCAAAACAAGAGCCCCAAGAAACCGAAGAATCGTTCACACTCACACCACGAGCTAATCCCGTCGTCCGCCCGTCCCGTTTCGAGAAATACCGAAAGCGACATCAATAACTCGAGCCACCACAGACAGCGGCAGAGCCTAAAACACATCCCATGGATGGACCCAGATGCTGCGAGCCTCCCGATTTCCCCCGTCTTCCCAACCACACGGTCGTGTGTTGTTGTCGTGTGGTACTTTTATCAAAATCTGTGGAGCTCTAACCCCAACCAACAAACACTACCAACACCGGAGAAGGAATAATAAAACACCTTCTTCCAGAGTCTAGAGACACACCACGAGAATCGACCCGAGAAACACTACCGCGCGAACAACGAACGAACGGACGAACGCAGCAACAACTAACACCCGTCGCAAAACCACGCGAAGCATTCGCTGGACATCTTCCACCGACGAAGAGCTAACGTAAACTGACGGACGGACTAGCGTCTAGCGAACGACGACGCTCGATGTCGTCGTCGTCGTCGTCCCGAACGGTACGATGTTGTCCTAAAAAAAGTTAAAATAAACGAGGAGCTTTTGTCAGTCGGTGGTTCTATGCTTTTCAATTCCGTTGCACCACCCGGCCAACCCACCCACCGGTGCCCGTGAGTTCCAACTCCCTGTTCGCTTGCATCAGGTAGGTAGGTATGTTTGAGTTCCGTCGTCGCGTCTGCTGCAGCTGCTATAGAGAGCATAGCGAAACGCAGCATAACTCGGCGCGGCATCAGCGAATCCAACGAACGAATCGAACGAATCCTTTCTTCTTACATTACTGAGCTGCCCTATCAGCACAACGGTCGAAAGCTCGCCTCGCCTGGTTCTCTCCTATGTTGCGTGCGATTGAATGGAATGTTGATTTCGGCTCTCCGCTCACGGTTCTCATCGAGCTCAGGGTTGCCAATATTTTTTTTTCAAGTTTAAGGTATTTGAAAATGTTCTTCGAAATTTTGAACGTTTTTTCGTGAGTTTCAATAAAAATAAAACAGATTTAGGACTAGATGTCCATATGATTAGAGCTACTCTGGCATTCCCTCCTCAGAGGAAAAATTGACTGACCATCGTATAAACTTTTTTTTTATGGGCGCGTTGGCTGGCGACATTTCATACTGAAATCGATTTTAACGTATTTTACTGTTTGGTCCGAAGAAATTCTCTTGTGAAATGGCAGCGCGGATGAGAAGATTACGAGTTGGGTCGGTATGGTTAAAAAAGTTGGATCAAAGTCGGGATTTTATTTGTAATTTTCTCGTCTCATGTCCAATCATTGTTCCGCGGTAGACGCGGTACTCTATCGTTTTGAAATTGCGGGCAGCACCGTCGTAACCCAGGTTGGCGGCGAGGAGGATTTGGCCCGTGCTAAGGACTTGAACGCCAATGTATTCGAATTCTTATCTAGCGCCGGTGCCATGTAAGTGCTGGTTTCTTGGTCTCTTCTATGTATGTTCCCCCAACGACGATGTTTGTTTGCAAATTTGCAAGTTATCGAATCCAAACATTCGTTGGCTCGTTCTTGTGTGGTTTGGTTCGATCTACTAACCTGAGCCGAGCACGCGAAGGAAGAAAGTGATACCAAAATGTAGACCATCCTTTCAGTTGCCGTTCGGCAAGGAACGCGTGGTGCCTATTCCAATATATCCTTCCGAACTACATGCGGATTAAGTCCGCACGCGTTCCTTGACGAACGGTAACTGAAAGGATGGTCGACATTTTGGTATCACTTTCTTCCTTCGCGTGCTCGGCTCAGGTTGGTGGATCGAACCAAACCACACAAGAACGAGCCAACAAATGTTTGGATTTAGTAACTTGCAAATTTGTAAACAAACATCATCGTTGGGGGAACATACATATCGATCCGCACAAGGAGGACTCTAGCGTTCTGTAACTTTCAAACGTACACCGCACCACCGTGCAACAAGCAAGCAACTTGCAGACATACCTACGCATATGTCGCAATCTTCGCAAATGATTCTTTCTGTTCGGCTCAAGTGATTTTATCTTTGGGAATGATTCTTTCTGTTCGGCTCAAGGGATTTTATCTTCGGACTTGCAAGTAATCCTAACTCCAGAGAATTGTTTCAATTTTTCGGAACGTGCAGTCGTGCAATCAAAGGATTTTATCGCACGGCTGACTTTTATTTAAAAACACGTTCGACGTTCTGTTCACCGGGGAGAAAGAATCATTTTGCAACTTTGCAAGATGATTCTTTCGTGGCTGGCGTCGGGCTTTTAGAATCGGCTTAAAGTCGTGCGCTGCATTCTACATGAAGGGATCTTTTCGCACCTCTGATCGTGCATCAATTCCTCGTACGAAGACATGGATCATTGTGCCTCGATCGTCAGAAACAAAGTCGAAGATCCCCTTCAACTTCACTCCCGGATCCGAACAGATTCGTGCTACCATCGATCACGATGGAATTTCCAAGGTCTTCAGCGAGTTCGAAGAAATCGTTCAGGCCAACGCTCGCGGATCCTGCATCGGTCAATGGGACCGTAAGGACGTTAAGAAGGGTGGAAAGAGCACCATCGTGACTTCCTTCGCCAGTCGCCGGCCGTTTCGTCACCAGCCTCAAACTGGTGACGGCCCTGTCGATTGCTGGTCGCATTGAATTCAACCCGCTGACCGACGAATTGACTGGCAAAGATGGCAAGAAATTTAAGCTGGAAGCACAGTTCGGAGACAAGCTCCCGAACAAAGGATTCGACTCGGGCATGAACACCTACAAGACTCCCCGATCTGACGGCTCTATGGTCGCTGTCGATGTCAATCACAAGAGCCAGCGGTTACAGTTGCTAGAACCCTTCGACACCTGTAGGTGCAATGATCTGCAAGACATGACCGTGCTGATCAAGGTTAAGGGAAAGTACAACACCGCCGCAGGTCCCTGGCTGAAGTATCGTGGCCACTTGGATAACATCTAGAACAAAATGTTCATTGGTGCCACCAATATCGAAAAAAACGAGATGAACAAAATCAAGAACCAGGTTACCGACGATTGTGCCAGCCCAATCTGAACTTTGTCCGATTCTACAAGACCAAGGGAATCTCGTGGGCTGCCGTTAGTTATAAAAATTCCGGCGAGGGTTAGTCTCGCAAACCGCTTCACCTGGAAGGCAGCGCTATCAAAGTTAAGTCTTTCTATCGTACGCTCGAAACCAATCCGAAGAAGCAGGGTCTACTTTCATTGACTGTCTCCAGTACCGCCGATTACAATAAGATTCAATAGACCTCGAAAATCTCCTTTCTCTGCTAGAACAAGTTTGCTCCTGGCGAGCAGCTGGACTGGGAAATCAAAAAGGCGTCAAGGTTGAGAAGATCAAGTAAACCACTCGTTCAACAAACAGCAGATTGAATAACTCAAGGTCCGAAGTGCATTGAACCGTATGAAGCAGCTGGCTGAAAACTACCCGAATAGAAATGTATCATGAAAAAACCATGAATTCCATATTCACAAACCATAAATGCTATGGTTGACACAATGATTATTATCGTCCACGATACCGTGAATGCACATTGGAATTTATAGTTTCCGACCATACATTTCATCGTTTTGACGAAAATAACCATGAAAAAGGGGTATTGTTATGCAGCGTGACCATGAAAAAAATGGCGATTTTCCATACATTCGGAAGCTCAAAAATATGAAGTTCATGGTAATAGCAGCTTCCACTTTTTCATAATAAAACCATGAAATTCCGTTCATTTCCATTGTTAAAACGAAGATGGAAATCAAGGTTTTTCTATGGTATATGATTATAGTTTTTACCGTAAAATTTCATGGTTTACTATGAAATTTTTTTGGACTGGAATAGTTTGCTCAAGTTATTTCTAGTTTCAAGGAATTTTATTCATGATTAGTTGTGCTTTTAAATAAACTTCATGAACGTTTATTTTAAAGCACGATTTACCAATCAGGAATATAATTTCTTGGAACAAGAAATAACTTAAGCAAACTGGTAAATAAAAAAAATACATAAAGAATGATTTTATTTTAATTTACAATTGTTTGAATGCCTTTTGTTACAATGGTTGCTGCTGAAATTCAGCCCTGATTTGAACTTAAATCCAGAGATCAGAATTCAGATTAAAGACTCTAAATTGAGAACTGAAGCCGACAGAGGCTTCATCGAGATACCTTGTCATCATCATTGTGGTACTCAATCAGGGAGTCGGTGGTGTTATTCCAAAAGCAGAAGCGATACCTCCAGCCAGCAACATTGCTTCCTGTAGCACAACTAGGACCTCCTGTATTGTAGTTAATATCGCTAAATGTTGTAGTTTCGATGACGAATATCGGGCATCTGGTGGACGATGATAACACTGGTAACAATTTCCTGTTGTACGAATTTCAATAGAAAGCAAGTTGTTCCGCAGAGAGACAAGGAACTCAATAGTCGAATAATTGTAGAACTATGTTGCGACACAGTATTCGCAAAGCACGGTGTCTCTGGTCTCGTTTCTATGTTCTTCCGCTTTTAATTCAGCCGTTTGATTTTCATTCTAAGTGTTCAGATCGTTCAAAGATACTGGATTGTCATAAGCAGTCTTCGCCTGTTCGAGGTGTTCTTTTTATTAACCAATTGGAGACGAATTTTAACAGATCCATCAGTAGCGTGTTGTCCGTAACTGTGTTGCATTGACGGGAGTTTTCTGATCCAAGAACTGTAGCAATAGGCTACCAAATCTGGTGCCAAATATGTTGTTTGAATAACTGGATTCCGACGCTCAGATACAGTATAATTTGTTAACATTAACAACGTTGTTTTACACAAGGCATGCTAGAATACAAAATGTTATATGAATAAGTACAAATTTTAAGGTTTAATTACTGAAAACAGAAACTTACAAACACTTTCTATGATGCTCATTGCCATACCACCGCTTTTGTCATATACATAATTAAGAAACTTTTTGATCAGCTGACTTAGAGCGTTGATAGGTTCCTGATGGCTCCGTCAAACTGAACTAAACTGAACCTTCCAAAGGATTTCCTTCAGCTTTTCATTAACGTTACATTTTAATTCAAGCCAAAATTCAAAATTAGTTAACATGCAGTTGGTCCAACCTGTGGAAAAGATTTATTGTTATATTTTAGCAGGAGTAAAAAAATATTTCTAATGATTCATCAACTTACATATATGTTACTAACCAGAAGAGAGATCGAATGGTCACCTCCTAAAAGAAGCACATCATTTTTTCGATATCGTCGTAGATCACAATCAGGTTGCCCAACCTGAAGTCAAATTGGTGTCTATAGTTCGCTTCAAATACGGTTTGCAGACATAAGCATTTAAGGCTGTCACGTTGCCACTTGGAAGTTTTCCGAGCGTTTCCCCATTAAATGTTAGCCATAATTGCGGGACTTTTTCTAAATTCAGGAATCTACTAGATGTAAATCACCGAGGAGAACATTCTCTAACACTTTTATAAGCATGATGTTCGTCTCTAATCCTTGTTGATACTCCACACCGGATCATGGTTCAACGATGGATTCAGGGCAGGCAGCTAACTCTTCGTTCAAAGCGTCCGTTATTGCTACGTGTGGGAAGATAGCAATGAGATTCAAAGTATTTTTCCCGACTTATCTTTACAGAATTATTTCAACGTTTGTAGGTATATCTAGCCGGGCATGTGACAATATGATATGATTCTGAAACATAAAAATATTAGCCTCTTCAACACATAAGTACATAGTCACAACTCTTACTTTATAAAGGAACATCAGTCCATCGCGACCATTAATATTTTTGCCATAATTTTACAGAGCTTGCTTTTTTCGTTCCATCATATCATCCAGAATGAGATGTTCCTCCATGTCGGCATCGTCACTCCACGACAATCGTCACGCTTATTTCCTTGGTCACAGGTATGCTGTTTTGCATAACAACAGGTTTGAATGCCATTTCCGGAACTAGTGACAAACGAATTGATGGAGGAAGTTCGGACGAAGAACCATAGAAATTCGATCACCTTCAGCTGCTTCGTCACCCGCAGAACTTTCGGTATCGTCCATTGTTGCTGTAGCGGGAGCCGCGAAACTGCTAATTACTTCACTTCCTAGAAAAATCGAATAAATTTATAAATTAAAATAAATATAGATATCCTTAAAAGTGACTTACCACGGCGTTTTCGATAGAAAATTGTCAATCGAAAAACAAAATATCAATATTTTTCGCCAAAATGGCGCGCGCTCAAAAAAAATCTCTACACGGAAAAATAGTTTATGTGTAAAACTAGCAAAATTTTACCAATGTTCGATTTGCATGGATTATAATTTAACCATGATGACGAAAAACGATTAAAAAAAGATGAAGTTTATTGTTATACTGAAAATCATTGTTCGGTTATTTTAAAACCATGGTCTTTGCTATTCGGGTAATTATTCACTTCCTTATGCTATCCAAAGTACATTAGTAGATAAAAATTAGGAGACAAATCTTGTCACTTGAACATACAAACAAATCTATTATTTTGATTTTCAAGCCAGCTTAAACATGAGAGGGCTTATAGAAACGCAACCGTTTGGATGTAATTAATAATATATAGAGTCAGAGTACTGAAACAGCTAGGGCATATGTGTTTGTCTGGAGTCAGTAATTAAAGAGTTTAGAAGTCAAAAATAGATAGGTATTACCATATGCATGCTGAATAAAAAGGCGAGGAAATTTTTAGCAAATCCTGTTTTGAATACATTTTTTTCTGTAACAATAAACCAATGGACGAAAAAAGGATACCCAGTTGGCTCGCCGTATATAAGGAGAACGTGCTTAACCAGCTTCCGCTATCATCAATAACTGCACCCTTACTAATACAACAATTTCGGTAACTGTATGACCGATCCGCATCTCCCATTCAAGTAGCGAACAACAACCTATGTTTGATCAATCGTTTCGCGTTTGTTGGACTTTCAGCTTTTGATTTATAGGAATAGGTTCACCATTTTCATGATTGGCTCCCAAACAGCGTTGTCAGATCTAAGGATTTCTCCGTAGATCTACGGTTTTTAAGCATTTCTACGGAGCTACGGAGCGATGCTCAAAATCTTCGGACTTTCAGCATTTTCTACGGATTTTCTACGGATTATCAAAAAAAAAGTAACGGAATGCTGCGGATAAACGAAAATTCTACCTGATGACCAAAAAAAAAGGTCAACAAGTTTCATTTTGCCAAAGCCAATATATTTTTCGAGTTTCAGCTGTTTGCAATCTGGCAACGCTGCTCCCGTAGCGTTCTACACAGCAAAAATCTATTTTTATTTTTTCACAAGTATAATCATAAAAAGATGAAATTTTCCACTCATTTTGATGTAATTTTAGTCTTTTCACAAAAACCTAATAAAAATAAATTGTTTTGGTGTAATTTTACATTTCATGATGTAGAAATAAAGCGGCCAATGAAATTTATATCACAAGCAGTGTAAAATTATATCCGTTTGATTTAATATTGACTGAAACTGTTTTTTGTGCCATTTGACAGACGAGTCATTTTTCGGGAACCGAGTTTCTTCATTCTAAGACGAAGCTCTATCATCTCTCTGGTAAAAGTGGTAGGTTATAAGTTGAAAACTTAAATGATGTTATTGAAATTACGACGGCAGTTTTTGAAGTGGCAGGGATCCGGAATTTGATACTAGGAGAGGAATTTGCCTAAACAATTCGGGACATTTGAAAGCAAAATCCATCTGACCCGACCAGTGACGTAATGACATATGGATGACGTATGGGTTCGGACCATGACAGTCCGGAACGGAATTCCGTTTGGTCCCCCACTGCCGCTGACAGATTAGAATATCAGCAGAATAGACATCTTTGTATTCAACAGTGCCCCAGCCTGGCGGTGCTCTTGATGGTGGGTGTACTTTTTTTTCTTTACTTTTTGTTTTTTTAAATAAATGTTTATAATAGTGAACTATAGTGTATTTTTCTACTCAAACGATTCATAATATCCCAATATTTCTTAAAAATTTCTAATATTCCAAAAAAAAAAATCTAAAATTTTACATCGCTGTGTATTTTTACACGACAATATGCTGTTCTCTTTTCGTGCATCGTTTTTGGTCTAATTTACACGCCTCGATGTAAAGATGATGTAATTTTAGATCATAAACGGTGTTCCGTTTTCGTGCATCGTTTTCAATCTAAAATTACACGAATTTTTCTTGCTGTGTATAGAACAAAAAATCAACTCCCCGGCACAGCTGACAAACACGGTCTTTTTTTAGGTTAATGTCAAGGAGTATTTGAATAAGGTAGTGTCGAGAGCCATATTGGATTTTTTTTGTGACGTCACAAAAACGAATGTATCGAAAATTTATATGCGAATGGTAGAAATTTCAAAGAAAAACACGTTTTAGAACGAAAATGAATTTCAATTTCATTTTGATTGTATTGTAAGACACTTTGTTATGAAATTTTTCGTTCCTTTGAAGATTGCATTATATTTTTTTTTCTCATTTTAATAATGAATGCAATGTCGTCTTGAAGCTAAAACGTTCCAAAATAAATAAAAAATTACCTTTAAAAAGGTCTGGGTGGTAGTTATTGAGTGTTCAACTCATTGTCGATCTCTATACAACCGGTTTATCTTATACAATTCTTATGTAGAACAATTAACATCTTTGTAATAAGGATCTTAAACTGCACTGACTTGATCATTTCCATGGAAGACTTTGAACTAATTTTAAAGTTTTGCAAATGGAAAATCCCTTTTTTTTCGATTTTCGATGGTCTATTTTATGTAAAAATTACTCGAAAATCCAACTTTTTTCGTACTGATCTTGAAGAAGAATTCTTTTAGAATAACATGTTTTTAAAAGTGGAAAACTTCCAGCAAGTTCTCCGAGCTATTTCCTAGAAAATTAACAGATTTTTTGTGATTGTGACGTCGCAGTATGTACTAATACTAGGAGCAGGGCTGCCTCGACACTACCTTCTATGAATATTCCTTGGGTTAATGTTAGTGGCACTCATTTTCAAGCGGATTTGTGCCAACGTAAGAACTTAACTACACAATTAACACACGACGTATTACAGGACACGACACTTAACGTTCTTACAAACGGAAAAAAGGATTCAAAATTACCTTTTTTTTTGTCGACCGGTTTCGGGCTCGATGTTGCCCATCTACAGGACGATGTCCGACTGTAATTGTAATGTTAGTGGAACGCCATTAGAAAATGTTAGTGGAACGCCCTGGATTATGAGACCAATACAACTAACGGCAAATTTTCCGATTGGTGCGGTGGTTTTGTCAGCCAACAATTTGACCAAACGCTGCTTTTCCATAGAGACGGTTGGAAGGTTGACGTGGTACACAGTAAACGAAAATTACCGAGTTCGGTAATTTTTTTACCGAAATCCTAACATGTGTAAATCGTTAAACTGTTCGGTAATTTCTTCGGTAAAAAATAAACGAACATCGGTAAATCGACTCTTCATTTACCGATGTTCGTTTATTTTTTACCGAAAAAATTACCGAACAGTTTAACGATTTACACATGTTAGGATTTCGGTAAAAAAATTACCGAACTCGGTAATTTTCGTTTACTGTGTAGTTTGGTGTGGCGCAGGTACACCCACTCAGCAAATACATTCGTCAGTCAGGTTTGTCACACTAATTGATTACATACAGCTCTATTTTCATTAAGTCATCTGAAAATAATTTTTTAAATAATCAATCATGGAATGACTGTAAATTGTTAAAATCCAAAAAAAAAATCATCTGATTTCAAATCTTAAAACAGCCAAAACTCGTGGAAATAAATTTGGTAAAAAAATAAGTACTATTTTGAAATTCCATAAAAACTTCAGGCTTGTTGTGTGACCTCTTCGTCTGGTCCAGTCTTACACGAATCTTGCATGTGAACTTCATTGTAAATTCCATAAAATATTAGCAATATTTGAGAATTTTAAGTCCGAGTTCATAATCAATACAATATGTTGACAGATAAATTAGGTACAGAATGCCTGTTAATAATACTGGCAACCCTTCTAATGCACCCTACAGATTCTCTCATGAAATCATGCATGCTCACGTTTTTTTCCGGCGGCAGCGGGCGACCAGAGAATTTATGCTCTCCCTATTTTCCACTTTTCGCCGAACGAAAACCGCTCTCTCTTGTTGAAACGCCCGATTGGTAGGCAACAAAACAACACGCAGTATAGAAAGACTTTGCTGCCCATCGCGAAACCGGTTTTCCGAATTCGCCCTGGTCCTCCTCCTTCTCCTCTTGACAGTTAGTTCTTGGTTGTTTTTATTTTCCTCAGGTGCTGGTTGGTGTTTCTTCCTCCATCAACCATAGCTGGTTTAGCTGCAGCAACGACGTCGTCGGTGACGGCGATGACGGCGACGCTTTCTGGGATTTGTTTTGATTTTCACCGATCTTTCGAAAAACAGCGTCGTTCGTCGTCGGTTGAGTGTTGAGTTGGACGCCGTCGCCCCAAAGATTCTCGAAATGAGCGTAACATAAACTTTTTCCTTAATTCAGGGCATGCACGGCACTCACGAATGCCAATGTGAGCGCCGTAGATTAGAAAAGTTTGAAAAACGTTGTTCAAAACTTTGCTGCAAGATTTTTTTTTTAAATTTTCATCAAATTTAACAATACAGAATTAAAGAATTTTTTGAAAATTTGTTTTTCTATATAAATTTAATTTTTAGTTCATTACTGTAGATAACAATCATCCAACGACTCTCAATTGTGGGAGTCGGGGAAAACTCTAGAGATGCCCCATCGATTGCATACCTACCGGGCGTAAGTCGATTTGCTGGATTTCTTCCACTTTATCGCTGCTAATTTTCTCCATAGTCGGGTAAGAAGCAGCGAGCAGAAACATCCAGCGCTAAAACCAAGAATCTCCAGATACTTTCCCGCTAACTTCCTACCTTCTATCCGTTTTTTTTTCTTTCTATGTTGCGATGAAGGCCGGAAGTAAGAGGTTGAATAATTAATTGTGCCTGTTGAATTATACGGATAAAAAAGCGCTTCCTCGCCCCATCACGAACCAGTTCAGGGAGACCATTCCTTCGGGGGTTTCGTCTTGTTTCTGTGAACAACTGCAACTACATAGCAGTAGTCTATCATCATCGTCTTCTCCTCAAGATGTACGAGATATTTCACCATCCCATCCATCCGGTAGGGAATTGTTATTTTCGCGTAATGAGGAAGGTGTTTGCAACTATTGCCTTTCTTGGAACGAAACAAGAAGTAGGAGCGTTCCCTCACTGGATTAGCTATAGTCGGGCTTTTTCCCAGGATGATTTTCTGTTTTCCTTCACTCTAGCCGAGGCTGTTGTAGGCTCAAGGATTTATTTCCTTGGCGAGGAAATTTCCTAGCCGATTGTCGGGAAAAGTAGAAGTTTTCTTTTCTGGTTTGCCTGTTTTTCCTTTTCCGTGTTCAAAACATTCTGAGAAAATCCGGGATCTTTGCTCATTTCCATGCGGCCGATTATTTACTCAACCGAGAACTACGGGTGTTTATTTTCATACAACAGCACTACTTGACCCCAGGGCAGGCCAATAGAATCATGATTAACTAATTAATTAGTGAGATTTTCCGTTTTCTCAAAGCTGTTGCTAGTGATGAAGATAATGAGATACTTCCGACCGATTTTTTTTTATTGTTTTGGACAAAACCATAATCGTTGAAAGATTTTTCGGAAATGATCAATATAATAGCGATTTTTTTCCTGGAATTGGTTACATACTTTATAACTCAACCTTCTAAAAACCAACCCCGATATTGACAATTTTGACAATTTTGACACTTGTGACAATTTTGACAATTTTGACAATTTTGACAATTTTGACAATTTTGACAATTTTGACAATTTTGACAATTTTGACAATTTTGACAATTTTGACAATTTTGACAATTTTGACAATTTTGACAATTTTGACAATTTTGACAATTTTGACAATTTTGACAATTTTGACAAATTTGACAATTTTGACAATTTTGACAATTTTGAAAATTTTGACAATTTTGACAATTTTGACAATTTTGACAATTTTGACAATTTTGACAATTTTGACAATTTTGACAATTTTGACAATTTTGACAATTTTGACAATTTTGACAATTTTGACAATTTTGACAATTTTGACAATTTTGACAATTTTGACAATTTTGACAATTTTGACAATTTTGACAATTTTGACAATTTTGACAATTTTGACAATTTTGACAATTTTGACAATTTTGACAGTTTTGACAATTTTGACAATTTTGACAATTTTGACAATTTTGACAATTTTGACAATTTTGACAATTTTGACAATTTTGACAATTTTGACAATTTTGACAATTTTGACAATTTTGACAATTTTGACAATTTTGACAATTTTGACAATTTTGACAATTTTGACAATTTTGACAATTTTGACAATTTTGACAATTTCGACAATTTTAACCATTTTGACAATTTTGACATTTTTGACAATTTTGACAATTTTGACAATTTTGACAATTTTGACAATTTTGACAATTTTGGCAATTTTGACAATTTTGACAATTTTGGCTTTACAACATTCTGAATTTCTGCTTATCTAGTTTATGACTTACGAAATTCAATCTTTCAAAATCTCTGGCATTCTGATTTATTGGGCATTCTGACTTTGTTTTATTTTTTACTTTCTGATTTCCGGCTTTATGGTTTTTTTTTTAATTTTTGGCGATTACACTTTCTGACAATAAACTTTTTAACTTCATGGCTTCTATGATTTAATGAATTCATGATTTTCCAACTTCTTTAAATAATAACTGTTTTTCTGATTTTCTATCTTTTTTTTAATTTTCCAACGTTTTTATTTTCTAATTTTGTAACTTTCTCTCGAATTTTCTGCTTATTTGACTTCCTGACTATTTCACTATCTGACTTTCCGTTTTTCTGACTTTCTGAAGCATCCAATGTGAGAGTTTTCGAAAATTCTGACTTTCAAGCGTTCTGACTTCCAAAATTTGCAACTTTCTGACTTTTAGATTTTATGATTACTTCTTGACTTTTTTATCTACTTATTTTTTTGAATTTTTGAACTTCTAACTATTTAATTTTTCGTTTATCTGTTTTTGTTCTGTTTTTTTTTATGATTTTAGTTTATGAAGAAATTTTCAAAGGTTGTTGAAGAATGCGTGAGTGTCGTCAAAATTTTTCTTTACATTCGTTTCATATAAATTATTGATAATTGATAAATTTTGTACATTCAAAAGTTCTCGCTTCTAAAAATAACTTGGTAAGATTTTGAAACACTGATTGTAGTTTATAAAAAAAAATGTGGGCTTGGAATCAGTACAAGTTTTAAGATTTATTAAGAACCTCAAACTGGTTTTGTTTCGTAAGTAAATAAACATTGACATTAAAGTGCAATTAAAAACTGTTGTGACATTTCAAATCGATTTCATGAACAATAGTTTGAAAATTAAGTCCTCTTGTTCAGTTTTTATAGTCCGCCGCTAGTTTTTAGAATGAAAAATCCGTTAACAAACAGACATTCATTCTTTAACACAAATTCATAATATGTTTTTTGTATTACACACACCCTTATTAAATGTTTTAATAAAAGATCTAATTTAGGAGAGATAAGGGCATCATGGCCACCTTAAAATGAACGCTTATTTATCCATAGCCAACAGCTTTAATATATGAGTTACATCATTCGTGTTCAGACACTAAACATTTTTTTCCCAACTAGAGAAACTTGAAAAAGTAAAAAAAAAAACGTTTGAAAATGAGTTTTAGAAGTTTTTGCTGAATGCTGAAAATCAGTCACTTTAGGGGCACAATGAGAACCCTCCTCTGAGGCAGTATAGGCACCATTAATCGGGGCACGATGAACGTTTTCTGCCGTAGAATCTAGCAGCGAATTCAAATCGATGAAGTCAATTGAATTATAGAGCTACAGTTTGACTTGTTTCATCTGACGATTTAACCTATTGGTCCACGGAGAGATTATCAGAGGACTATAGTTCGATTCCTACATTCTACATCAAGATGATTCAACGATCATAACCCAAGCAACCAAAAGTTCGGATCTCACTTAAAGAACGAACTCATTAGTTCACATAGAGCTGTACAAAAGTTCCGTGGAACAATTTTGACTGTTGAAAATGCTATTTCGAGGTCCATGGAACTTTATTCTTTAATAAGTTTAACCAAAACTCAAAAATAGCTTTTAAGTACTATTTTGGTTTCTGTCTCTACATTTAAAGATTTAAACTTTAAAAGATGGTATGAAGAAAAACAATCTACTTGTTACGTACTTCTCATTTTTTCAATATCAAGTAGCTATCAAAGGGTTACAAGTCTTGTTGTAAAAAAACTTTTCTCTAAAAAACTTTGTTGTACAGTGGATTCCTTTTTTTAAACGATTGTTGTGTACGTGCAAAAAAAAGAAATCGTTTAAAAAAAGTTCAAAACAACCGGGCAAAACTCATCGCTCTTTTTGAGTAAAGTGGCCAACTTGGACTGTAAAGCGATCATTTCTTATCAGGTATACCACTCTGAGGTGATTTGAGTGAAATCGGGAAGCTTAAAGATTTGGTTGGTTTGGTTGTTCCGGAACTTTTGCAAAGTCTCTAAGTGGTCATTCCGGCCCATATTTCCTTCGGGAAGCAAAGTCTGAATCAATTTACCACCCAAGAGTGGTTGGGACAGAAAGAGGGAATTTCTTTAACCTGTTTTTGACATGTTCGAAAATTGTCTTATTTCGAGAAAATCTTTTAAGAAAAGTCGTTTAAAATAAAAGCGCGTTAAATAAGATCGTTTAAAAAAAGGATCCAGTGTACTCTTTTGAAAACTTGAAAGTTTTTTATAAGTTCCAATGGGCGTTCAAAAGCGATTTCGCGATATAGGAACTTTGAAGTAGATTTAAAGGCTTAATTCTACTTGTGCATAAATAAACACATCATTACTTGGGAAACGACAATGTGAAGTGCACACTTAGTTTCGGAAGAACTTTTTAAAAACTGGGAAGTTGGAATGAAGTAGAAATTAAGAACCGGAAGATAGATTTTCTGTTAAGGGAAATGTGGCATGTTTTATCTTTTTAAAACCAGTACTGGACTCTTATGAACATAAAACATGGATGCAGAAATTTATTAGACCACTTTAAATTTGATTTAAAAATCGTTTTCGTCTCTGTTCAGAATTTGATGCTTTGGAGTGATATTGATCAGTCTCTATTCTAACGGTTTTAACAAGTTTTCCTGATTATAAAGGATACAAAACACCTTTATAACATTTACAAATGCTAGTTTATCAATTTTATTTTGATTTTTATCGTTTTATTTTAACAATATTTATAATAAAAAAAATATGATGGTGCATATAGGATTGTTCGATCTTCGAGAAAAGATCGATCTCCAAGATCGATTCAGATGAACGGTTCTGTGATCGATCCATCTAAAAAATCTGAGCTTGAAGATCGATCTCCGATTAATCGATCTTTTCCGTTTGTAATAAGATGGAACCGCTGTTTATTAAAAATATGCACAAAAGACACAAAATTTCAAATTTGTGTAACAGAACTTCTACATATGGAAAAAAAATTCAAGCGCTTTTATGTAAGGTGAACGGGAGTCCAATATCTCCAAGTCCAAATATCTCGGAAACGCTTTGATATTTTTTTAGTAATGTACTGACAAGAAATATTCAAGAGATTAAAAGAAATTATTTCAAGGTATTTTTGTTAAGATTTTTTAATGTATATGAGAGATATCGAATAAAATATGCGGAAAAAATCTAAAATGTAACTTATATATTTTTTGAGAAAAATAATTGTTATTTCTTAAGATTCTAGCAAATTTTTAAATATTGATCAATCACAATCACTTTCCTGCACCCATTCAGAAGCGTTTAAGAAAAATAATTTACAAAATTGTTTATTTTTATTTATTTGGTGTTCCGTCTCACGACATAATTTGAAGAACAATTGTTCTCCAATTCACACGGTTTATGACAACCGATCTCCAACTTCTCGGGCATCCCACATTCGCCAGCTTATGCTCCACTTGGTCTAATCAAAATTTTTTTAAATTATCTTTCAACTGATCATGAATGCTAAATGAAAAAAAAATCGCCTCAACCAGAAATCGAACTCGAGTTCGTCAGATTTAAACTCAAGCTGTAGCTCTAAAGTTCAGTTGACTTCATCAAATTAAATTTGCTGCTAGATTTTACGGCAGAAAAACGCTCATCGTGCCCCGATTGGTTGTGCTTATACTGCCCCTACAGTGGAATTCCAGACTTCGGTACAAAAGTTCAAAATGCATTTTTTAACGTCTATATTTAATTTGTTCAAGTTCCATCCATTTAGGAAATTGACTTTTTTAGTGTCTGAACACGGAACAATGATGTAACTCACATATTATAAATATTTTCTAAGATTAAATCAGCGTCCTCCTTAAGGTGGCCGTTATGCCCTTATTTCCTCTAAATGAGAAAAAAAGATCGAAAGATCGAATCGAAAATAAACCGATCTAATCGATTTTTTCCTGGCCGAAGAATCGATCCGAAAAATCAAAAATCGGAGTTGAAAAGATCGATCTTTCAAGGATCGATCCAAGATCGACCAATCCTAGCTGCATACATTTAGGGGCAAAAAAAAATTATAATTGCTAAATAGTTTGAGCTTCAAAATACAGATGAAATTTTAACTTCACATATTCCCTAGGCCCTCCCACTATTTCCATTTTCATTTTTTTTCTTTAAATTAACAATTTGATAGGATTCCTACCCAGTTGTCTAATACGGGCTTACTCTTGGAAAATGTCCTTATTTTTTAGATATAAAAAATTTATCATTAAATGACTATAAAAATAGCACTATAACTGTTTATATACTAAATAAAATGTTGTTCTTTCACATTAAACAACCCGTTTGCTTCTTAAGGCTTTGTGGTATCATCAGGAGAGCTGTTTGTTTGCGAGCCTTGGAAAAATTGATTTTTTAGGATTTTGAAATTAGATTTTTTACTAACAGAAAAAAAATTCAAATACAAACCAAAATTTTACCTATTTGAATACTCAACTAAAAGGCTTTCAAAAGCAGAAAACAGTTTTCAAAAATTCAAACTATAGACTGAGTTATTGATGATAATGTGGAAAAGTTTATTGTTGGTCAAATTTACCCCGGTGATCAAAGTTACCCCGTTTTACGGTACTCGATTATGATGATTAAACTTTATAGAGGAATGTTTTCCGAACTTTTAGTTGCTTCTGAAGAGCCTATTTTCCGTGCTTTAAAATTGTAATATTTTCATTACTTGAAAATCTCGTTGTTTTTTTTCTGTTAAAGATGATAAGGAGATGTATTTTTTGCTGAAAAAAACTGCAGGAAGTACGAAATTAGTCCTCATGAAAATTTATTTAAGCAAATAAGTACTTTTGTAGAAAAATGGAGTGCTTATTATGCCCCGAGTGCTCGTTATGCGCTTATCTTCCCTACATGAGTAAAACAGCATCCAACGTATGGCTAAGTGGCACTGTTTTTTTAAACACCACTGAAAGTATTACTGTCGCAAAAACAGACAATAAAAGTAGGACTCTTAGGTTTAAAACTTAGACGGTAGCCAAAGGGTACAAAAATAGGACATTTTTGACTAGAGTAGGAAGTCATGTAGGCCTACAGAGTACAGTTTCAGTTTCGTCCAGCAGAAAATATTTTGATTAGTTAAAATCATTTTTTCATGTGTTCTGCAATCCACGGCTACAGCGGAACTTCCATGCGTTGCAAGAATCTAGGAGTTAAAACAACGAAGTTTTGTACAAAATTTCCAGTGAAAATCTTTTGGATTAAACCCTTAGACCATTTTTCATAACTTCTTTGAGAATAAGCCTTAGAGTAGCACTATAGACGAATTACCTAATTGTATTTTGGATGTATTGCTTAAAAAAGGAACTCAGCACGTATCGAAACTACCTGTTAGCAAAATTGTATTACCTGATAACCTGGTTATTTTGCGATAAAATACGGTCGCTAACAAAAAGTTATCAGACTTATTGGAAAATGACGACTTAGCATGTTTATATCAAAAACGTTCAGCTCTCTTAAATACGCACAAATGTTTTTAAATTTGTAACGAATGTAATGGCAAGTTGTAAATTTTTTTTTCTAAGGCGACCGTCATAAAAAAGAGTTTATTCATTGTCACGAGAACACAGATTATCCATTGTGATAACCTCACTTTATTGCAATGTATGAGTCTGATTTCCCTTCTAACTAATACATTCTTATTTTTTGCTAATCTGATGATTAATCCCAAGTTCTTAATACGCTTTGGGAGTTTTTTTTCCAAATTGTACGAAAGTAACTTTCTGTAACCAAAATCAATCGTTTAAATCTCTTACATCGTATCAATCACCGATCGTAAAACGGTAACAGGGTGACGTGAGCGTTTCCCGGAATCCCGGCAAATCACGTGCCGGAAGTCATTCTAGCCAATTAAAATCCCTACATCCACCTGAGCAATACCACGTAATACCATTAGAAACAGAGACATAGAGAGGAATTGCCGATGGTGATGGACCGAAGCTGGTAGGTAATAAAGCAATTATTCTCATCTCACAACAATTCACGCCATCCGAACGGAAGACGCCTTCGGAAACAATTGACCTCTCCAATCACCATCTTCCATTTCCCTCCCTGTTAGGGGAGGCATCAGAAGAAATCATTTCCTCAGCATCCGTCCGCTTTTAATGGCCGAGCTGCTTGTTCCCGGACCTACCGTCCGTTATTGATGGTTGAGTCTCGCCGAAAGTGTTGGCCATAAATTACACGGCCCAATCAGCTCAATTTTCTTAAGGTGGGTTCAGGAAATCTCATATTCAAGAAGGGTGAGTTCACTAACTCACCCTATGATTGCCTCTGGATTTCGGACTGCATTTCGTCTGAGGGAAGTTTTCGGATCAAGCGCCGGCTTTAAAATTTATTCTAGGATCCAAACATTAAAAATGTAGTCAAAAAGAATTTAAGGATACCCTTAAAATTAGTTAAAACATTAAAACATCACCCCTCGAAACCTGCCCGTAAGCTAAACTATGAGCCATAAATTAAAAGTTATTGGTTTTTAGAGCCGCTTTCCTCGATTAAAATGGTTAGTTAGTCAGCCAAAATAATGTAGTTAGGTCATTTCGAACAAACCATTCCATTCCATAAGTTCGGACAGTAAAATAGACGAGGTCATTGGCAGACCAGGAGACGCCGACGTCGTAAAATCGTTCGAAGGAGGATGTCCGTCCGATGTCCTGTCTCGAACTTCCTAAGCCATATTTCGGTCAATTGAAAGGGTCCCTTTTGAGTTTAAAGGTAAGGGAAAGAGTCTGGCTCTACTGTGCAGGTCCAGTCGATTGAAATGGGAAACTTTACGAGATGTAATTTTAAATTGAATTGTAAATGATAGTTGGGTAAGTGTTTTTGGGAGAAAAGTTAAATTGAGTCTGGGTTTCGATCCAGACAAAATTGGAGAGAAGAAATGATCTTTGTCTTTCATCTCAATCTTCTATCATTAATTGTCAAAATTGTCAAAATTGTCAAAATTGTCAAAATTGTCAAAATTGTCAAAATTGTCAAAATTGTCAAAATTGTCAAAATTGTCAAAATTGTCAAAATTGTCAAAATTGTCAAAATTGTCAAAATTGTCAAAATTGTCAAAATTGTCAAAATTGTCAAAATTGTCAAAATTGTCAAAATTGTCAAAATTGTCAAAATTGTCAAAATTGTCAAAATTGTCAAAATTGTCAAAATTGTCAAAATTGTCAAAATTGTCAAAATTGTCAAAATTGTCAAAATTGTCAAAATTGTCAAAATTGTCAAAATTGTCAAAATTGTCAAAATTGTCAAAATTGTCAGAATTGTCAATATTGTCAAAATTGTCAAAATTGTCAAAATTGTCAAAATTGTCAAAATTGTCAAAATTGTCAAAATTGTCAAAATTGTCAAAATTGTCAAAATTGTCAAAATTGTCAAAATTGTCAAAATTGTCAAAATTGTCAAAATTGACAAAACTGTCAAAATTGTCAAAATTGTCAAAATGGTCAAAATTGTCAAAATTGTCAAAATTGTCAAAATTGTCAAAATTGTCAAAATTGTCAAAATTGTCAAAATTGTCAAAATTGTCAAAATTGTCAAAATTGTCAAAATTGTCAAAATTGTCAAAATAGTCAAAATTGTCAAAATTGTCAAAATTGTCAAAATTGTCAAAATTGTCAAAATTGTCAAAATTGTCAAAATTGTCAAAATTGTCAAAATTGTCAAAATTGTCAAAATTGTCAAAATTGTCAAAATTGTCAAAATTGTCAAAATTGTCAAAATTGTCAAAATTGTCAAAATTGTCAAAATTGTCAAAATTGTCAAAATTGTCAAAATTGTCAAAATTGTCAAAATTGTCAAAATTGTCAAAATTGTCAAAATTGTCAAAATTGTCAAAATTGTCAAAATTGTCAAAATTGTCAAAATTGTCAGAATTGTCAAAATTGTCAAAATTGTCAAAATTGTCAAAATTGTCAAAATTGTCAAAATTGTCAAAATTGTCAAAATTGTCAAAATTGTCAAAATTGTCAAAATTGTCAAAATTGTCAAAATTGTCAAAATTGTCAAAATTGTCAAAATTGTCAAAATTGTCAAAATTGTCAAAATTGTCAAAATTGTCAAAATTGTCAAAATTGTCAAAATTGTCAAAATTGACAAAATTGACAAAACTGTCAAAATTGTCAAAATTGTCAAAATGGTCAAAATTGTCAAAATTGTCAAAATTGTCAAAATTGTCAAAATTGTCAAAATTGTTAAAATTGTCAAAATTGTCAAAATTGTCAAAATTGTCAAAATTGTCAAAATTGTCAAAATAGTCAAAATTGTCAAAATTGTCAAAATTGTCAAAATTGTCAAAATTGTCAAAATTGTCAAAATTGTCAAAATTGTCAAAATTGTCAAAATTGTCAAAATTGTCAAAATTGTCAAAATTGTCAAAATTGTCAAAATTGTCAAAATTGTCAAAATTGTCAAAATTGTCAAAATTGTCAAAATTGTCAAAATTGTCAAAATTGTCAAAATTGTCAAAATTGTCAAAATTGTCAAAATTGTCAAAATTGTCAAAATTGTCAAAATTGTCAAAATTGTCAAAATTGTCAAAATTGTCAAAATTGTCAAAATTGTCAGAATTGTCAAAATTGTCAAAATTGTCAAAATTGTCAAAATTGTCAAAATTGTCAAAATTGTCAAAATTGTCAAAATTGTCAAAATTGTCAAAATTGTCAAAATTGTCAAAATTGTCAAAATTGTCAAAATTGTCAAAATTGTCAAAATTGTCAAAATTGTCAAAATTGTCAAAATTGTCAAAATTGTCAAAATTGTCAAAATTGTCAAAATTGTCAAAATTGTCAAAATTGACAAAATTGACAAAACTGTCAAAATTGTCAAAATTGTCAAAATGATCAAAATTGTCAAAATTGTCAAAATTGTCAAAATTGTCAAAATTGTCAAAATTGTCAAAATTGTCAAAATTGTCAAAATTGTCAAAATTGTCAAAATTGTCAAAATTGTCAAAATTGTCAAAATTGTCAAAATTGTCAAAATTGTCAAAATTGTCAAAATTGTCAAAATTGTCAAAATTGTCAAAATTGTCAAAATTGTCAAAATTGTCAAAATTGTCAAAATTGTCAAAATTGTCAAAATTGTCAAAATTGTCAAAATTGTCAAAATTGTCAAAATTGTCAAAATTGTCAAAATTGTCAAAATTGTCAAAATTGTCAAAATTGTCAAAATTGTCAAAATTGTCAAAATTGTCAAAATTGTCAAAATTGTCAAAATTGTCAAAATTGTCAAAATTGTCAAAATTGTCAAAATTGTCAAAATTGTCAAAATTGTCAAAATTGTCAAAATTGTCAAAATTGTCAGAATTGTCAATATTGTCAAAATTGTCAAAATTGTCAAAATTGTCAAAATTGTCAAAATTGTCAAAATTGTCAAAATTGTCAAAATTGTCAAAATTGTCAAAATTGTCAAAATTGTCAAAATTGTCAAAATTGTCAAAATTGTCAAAATTGTCAAAATTGTCAAAATTGACAAAATTGACAAAACTGTCAAAATTGTCAAAATTGTCAAAATGGTCAAAATTGTCAAAATTGTCAAAATTGTCAAAATTGTCAAAATTGTCAAAATTGTTAAAATTGTCAAAATTGTCAAAATTGTCAAAATTGTCAAAATTGTCAAAATTGTCAAAATAGTCAAAATTGTCAAAATTGTCAAAATTGTCAAAATTGTCAAAATTGTCAAAATTGTCAAAATTGTCAAAATTGTCAAAATTGTCAAAATTGTCAAAATTGTCAAAATTGTCAAAATTGTCAAAATTGTCAAAATTGTCAAAATTGTCAAAATTGTCAAAATTGTCAAAATTGTCAAAATTGTCAAAATTGTCAAAATTGTCAAAATTGTCAAAATTGTCAAAATTGTCAAAATTGTCAAAATTGTCAAAATTGTCAAAATTGTCAAAATTGTACAAAATTGTCAAAATTGTCAAAATTGTCAAAATTGTCAAAATTGTCAAAATTGTCAAAATTGTCAAAATTGTCAAAATTGTCAAAATTGTCAAAATTGTCAAAATTGTCAAAATTGTCAAAATTGTCAAAATTGTCAAAATTGTCAAAATTGTCAAAATTGTCAAAATTGTCAAAATTGTCAAAATTGTCAAAATTGTCAAAATTGTCAAAATTGTCAAAATTGTCAAAATTGTCAAAATGTCAAAATTGTCAAAATTGTCAAAATTGTCAAAATTGTCAAAATTGTCAAAATTGTCAAAATTGTCAAAATTGTCAAAATTGTCAAAATTGTCAAAATTGTCAAAATTGTCAAATTGTCAAAATTGTCAAAATTGTCAAAATTGTCAAAATTGTCAAAATTGTCAAAATTGTCAAAATTGTCAAAATTGTCAAAATTGTCAAAATTGTCAAAATTGTCAAAATTGTCAAAATTGTCAAAATTGTCAAAATTGTCAAAATTGTCAAAATTGTCAAATTGTCAAAATTGTCAAAATTGTCAAAATTGTCAAAATTGTCAAAATTGTCAAATTGTCAAAATTGTCAAAATTGTCAAAATTGTCAAAATTGTCAAAATTGTCAAAATTGTCAAAATTGTCAAAATTGTCAAAATTGTCAAAATTGTCAAAATTGTCAAAATTGTCAAAATTGTCAAAATTGTCAAAATTGTCAAAATTGTCAAAATTGTCAAAATTGTCAAAATTGTCAAATTGTCAAAATTGTCAAAATTGTCAAAATTGTCAAATTGTCAAAATTGTCAAAATTGTCAAATTGTCAAAATTGTCAAAATTGTCAAAATTGTCAAAATTGTCAAAATTGTCAAAATTGTCAAAATTGTCAAAATTGTCAAAATTGTCAAAATTGTCAAAATTGTCAAAATTGTCAAAATTGTCAAAATTGTCAAAATTGTCAAAATTGTCAAAATTGTCAAATTGTCAAAATTGTCAAATTGTCAAAATTGTCAAAATTGTCAAAATTGTCAAAATTGTCAAAATTGTCAAAATTGTCAAAATTGTCAAAATTGTCAAAATTGTCAAAATTGTCAAAATTGTCAAAATTGTCAAAATTGTCAAAATTGTCAAAATTGTCAAAATTGTCAAATTGTCAAAATTGTCAAATTGTCAAAATTGTCAAAATTGTCAAAATTGTCAAAATTGTCAAATTGTCAAAATTGTCAAAGCAAAATTGTCAAAATTGTCAAATTGTCAAAATTGTCAAAATTGTCAAAATTGTCAAAATTGTCAAAATTGTCAAAATTGTCAAAATTGTCAAAATTGTCAAAATTGTCAAAATTGTCAAAATTGTCAAAATTGTCAAAATTGTCAAAATTGACAAAATTGACAAAACTGTCAAAATTGTCAAAATTGTCAAAATGGTCAAAATTGTCAAAATTGTCAAAATTGTCAAAATTGTCAA
>NC_073691.1:192380865-192433643 GCF_029784155.1 Uranotaenia lowii | reverse complement strand
CGGATATGAGATTTTACATAATTTATGAACCCAAACTGAAAGCTGATGAAGAATCTGAAGAATAGGACCACCGCTTTCTTTCTCTCGCGCTGAGGCTCCAGCTCTGTCTCTGAGTTTCGTGCTACATTTGGCTGAAAATTCTGTTGGCTGCTGCTGGTGGTTGCATCAATTGAGTTTAAGAGCTCAGAAAGAAAGGCAAAGATCATCAGCATTCGCTGGAGTGCAATTTTGGGGATGAATAAATTAGGAACGTGCAGGATTGAATTAATTTCTCTTGGCTCTACACACCGGTTGTTGGACGAGAGAAGTAATGGACGAGTGAATCCCTGACTTATGGTGCTTGCTATTTGATGATGATGAAGTTGGAGAGAAAAGTTTAAAAATAAACCTACCTCCATTACGGAAGCAATAGGAAGTGTGTTGAGTGGTGCTTCCAAATGTGAATTAGGTTTCTAAAAAAGATCTAGCTTGAACTTTTATTCAAAGAAGGAAGAATTGCCTCATACTTTTTGGATGCAATTAATTCAAACATCAAATTCAAATGAACACGGATCTGTCACTGACGAATGTCCCAACCGCTGGTATGTTAACATATTTATCGAAAACAATTTTCGCCATATCTAACTGCTCCTATCAGCATCAGCCACCTTTCCAGGACGAACAAAACTCCAGGGTTCGTAAAATCTTATAAAATGCAGCGAGCGAGCGGTTCTGAAGCTTCCAAACGAAAATCAACCACCAACCAACTTTGGAGGCTTTCGGATAAGGTTCATTGAAATTATGAAAATGGCAAAGAGCTTCGCTCTGGTCTAGAAAAGCTTCGTTTTTTTTGCTCTACAGAAATGTTGTTTGCGCTTGAAGTGCAAAAAAAGCAAACCGATAACCTCTTTAACTAACACATGCTGCAGCATGTATGGGTAGGTTTGGTGAAAAACGCCAAACCTCGAGCCAGGGGTGGAAAAGCTCTTCTGGTTATGTGTGTGTGATGAGGATATATTAATGCGATCAACGACGAACCTCGGAAAAGATATGTATGAAAAGTTGCTGGGAAAAGTTGGGAATGAAGCAGAAGATGAAAAAAAAAATTGCAACGGAAGGAATCGTTAAATTTGATATTTTATTGCATCTGATGGGCACTCTTGATTGCATGTTTCTTCCAAGTTTGAGGGGAAATTATGATCATAGGGGTTTTCTGTATGTGTGTGGGTGTATGCAATCTTGTTTGTGTGTATTTATACCTACCTACCTGTTCCAACCGAATTGAGTTGAAGTTCCAGCGCGGGGAAGGAAACCAATTGAGCATAAAACGGAAGGAAACAAGATTGATTTGATAGCTCTATATAGTCTAGAGCGATAACTTCGGCTATGAAAGGAGCAAGTTGATCTTTGGTTTCGAGAGTTTCGGATGGGATGGAAAGAAAAAAATGTGGGACGAAAAAATCCGGGACGATATTGAAAAGAAGCTGAAATGGGTACTTTGGAAAGCACTTGAGAGCTTACAAGTCTTCTATGATTTATGAACTGGTTAAAGATTGGTGCATGCAATAGGGAAACCGCAGGCATAGACAGGCTATCGATAAAAATAAAAATAAATCTTAAAAACTGTGTTACTTCGAACTTCTATACACTTAAACTTGAAAATAAAGACTTATATTGCTCCCAAGTTGTTATTTAATAATTTTTTCTTGTTTTATCACCCATATAATAGGTTGCCAAAATCCAATGATTATTCAGCAAATCTCTGTGCCAGAAATGCGCTGAAAATTGTACTGTGCCAAAGATGATATGATTGGAAAAGCACTACTGGCATAAATACTCATGCTCCCAAGCAAAATGATGCATGACTACTACATTCAAGCGAAACAAAAAAAAAAACATTTTATGTGATTTTCATCCTATTGGATAATTCATTAAAAAAATGTGTAACTCACTGCAACATCTCACAACGGCTTGCTAGTCCAATATCTTACTCATGTGCACCATCTGAGTAGGTTAGAAAACGATTGGTTTGTGACAAATTTTTCTCATAACAGTTTAGCTTCAACAATTCTTACATGAAGAGCATACAAAAATGTGCAGGTTCTGTATAATTATTCAGCTTTGAGTTATTTTACAATAATAGTTAGGTATTTATTTTAAATCCTAACTTTCGAACTTAAGTCCTCGAAATGCATTTATTTTATGAAGACTCAGATTATAGATAATGGATTTCAAGGATTATTTTATATAAAAACTTTTCGTATCTACTTCAATTAGCAAATAATAACCTAGTTCTTTTCAACCACAACATATTTGGAAATAAAAGTTAGAGATTATACCGGTGGCTGATGTGAACTGAGCATTATTAATTCGATTCTAAGCACAAATCAGGCAAAGAAAATATTGCTGATCCGGCATCTAGAATATGTATTAGACGCGATGATCCTCAGTTAGATTCTGCTTTGGAGCCTCGCGAGATTTGTGCTTTTACATCTAGTGCGGAATTTGTCGGAAAAAGCTTTTTACCAACCACTACTGTGGAGGTGAAAGAGGAATCAATAGTTAAATACCAAGCTTTCCAGAAGCATTTTTACATGCAAAATGGATTCCCGATGAAACAAGAAAAGGTTTTACTTCCTTTGTATCTACATGATCGTGCGTTGCGGTTGGCACATCATTGTCATCTCGCCATTGGTTAAAAAGGAGAAGGCGGGTTCGCAATTATAAAGAAAGAGAAGGCGGGTTTGCCATTTCTTAACAAAAAGGAAGGCGGGTTCGCCATTTGATGAAAAAGAGAAGGCAAATCGGGCCAAAATATGACGGGTCATCATGTTTCTTGATAATCGGCAATAAACGCTTCTGGAGGCATTCCTTGATATAGTTCTGGGTGTTCATTGTTTCCAATGTGACGCACGGACTAGATATTTTGCGCTCTCGCAAATTGCCTGCCACACTATCGCCTTCTTGCCAAAATTTTTGGTGAAAATGGCCTTCTCCGTTTCGGGGTTATCCTTGTCTCTGCGTACAGAGAAGTATTGTTGCCCAGGAAGGGTTTTATAGTTAAATTTCACATTAATTTCATCGTCCATGATAACGCACCCAGAACTTTTGCAAAATATTGAATCACACAGTTTCCGGGCTCTTGGTTTGACAGAAGCGGCTTGATTTGGGTTTATTTTAGGTTTTTTCTGCTTCCGGTACGTCTTGAGCCAAAGTCGCTTTTTAGCACGTTAGACTTCGAGGTGTCGACTTTTCTCACCACATCCCGAACGGAAACCGATGGTTTCTGTTTGTAGGCATCCCTGACCTTTTTGCCGATAGCAGGACCGGATTTTCGACCATTCCTCGGTTCATCTTCAAATGTTCAATGTTCACTATATATTTAATAGCTTCCGCACCGCTTCGACGCTCACATCCTCTTATTTGACCAATTTTCTCAAAGAGATTCCACTCACAATAGACCACGCGTACACGATACTTTTCCTCCTCTCCGGAGTAAGACCACGCATTTTGAAATGTAATCACAAACTAATAGTTTTTTCATATTATCACGTACAGAAATGTGTAAACAAAAGGACGCAGCCAGTAGAATTTGAAAAAAAAATCGATTCAAAATTATCGTTAATGTTAGGTGTGCTTATAATTTCTGGAACAGTCTACAAGAAATTGACTTGAGACGACCGAAAAACCAACGCAAAACCAAAAAAAAATTTAATAACCAACTGCAAATATAAATTTTGTTGAACAGAGTTCTTTATTAATTAAATTTGCTTATTATTAAAGCATGGATCACAACAAATCTGGACGCATTAAAAAGGGTCCATCTCGGAGCTATGTAAACGAAATAAAAATGTTTAGTGCTCAAATTGTAGGGTTTTTACTGCACTTTTAAGGAAAAATAATAAAAAAATTATTCCGATGTTGTTTTGATGAAATTTCGTACTTTTCGTCAAGAAACACTCATCTAAGTTTGGACACCCTATTCACTGACCTCAGCGACCATTTTGTTCCACAATCTCTTCATCTCTGTTGCATCCCGAGTAGTCCTATCATTCTTCTTCATCTTCTGATTAACAATTGCCCAAAATTTTTCGATAGGGCGGAATTGAGGCCAGTTGGGTGGGTTGACGTCCTTTTCGACAAAATCCTCCAGTTGGCCCGATACCACTGTAGTACCTCTTCGCTGTAGTGGCAGCTATCCAAATCTAGCGAAAACTTTACTTGTGAGATCCAATATAAGGAAAAAACATTTTTCAGGCACTCCTCCTTGTACATTTCGGAGTCCATGGTCTTGTTTTTCACAAAAAAAACCGGGGTTTTTCGGCCGCAGCTCCAAATATCTTGCCAAATCAAACACTTTTCTGCAAAGTTATTGGCAAAAACGAATTTGAACTTGATGGGGACATCACTCCGACCATTGTCTTTGTAAAATTTTTGGTCAGGAAGCCTCCCAAAATCAGATTTCGCGATTTTTGAACCAGACCACATCGGGTTTTTGAACGTGGGTGTCCAAATTTAATTTTCGTCTCGCGGCTTCTATAACGTGTAACCTTTTTGGAACAAAACGAATCGTACAAAACGAATCGTAATGAAATTTTCAGCACTGATAGAGGAAACATTTCCGAACAAAGTACTGTAAAAAATTCCAGATCCGACAACTAGGAGCGCTATGGTATAAAAAAACAGTGCGTCCAGATTCTGATGATCCATGCTTTATTCACAAAATAATCACTGTTGATTCGGTGAAATAGCATAAAAAGTACAATACATAGAATTATTTCTATAAAGCATAAATTTCAAACTTATATTTATGAAAATTATAGTCTAAATTTGACAACTGGTTCTACACGGGTCTAAGAATTTTACGTGGGTTCTAACAACTTGATTCCGACAATTTAGTGAAAATCGAATAACTTTTGATATTTAATCATGAAAAATTATCGAATTTACTTTCCTTTGGCTTGTTAGCATTAATATTTTTCATTCTAAAAATATATTACCAAATCTGTGACGCCTTTAACTCAGATTCTATACGAAAGATTTTTTTGTAAATTTTTTAGGACAATGCATTTTAAAGTTTTCAGGCATTGTCATCCAAAGTTTTGCTTTTAAGTATTACCAAAATAAACTTAAAAAACCAGATCAATATACAAATCGTATAAAAAATCTGTTACAATAAAAAAAAATCTGTCTAAGATTGTGACTTACAGAGACAAAAATTCGCTTCGCTAATTTATTAAAATGAGAACTAAAAAATGAGCCCCACCGCCCTCCTGAGCCCTTCAAATGCCCCCAAATTTCAAAGTTTGAGCTCACCGCCCCCCTGAAAGTTCTCAATGCCCCCAAGGGGGCGATAGGAACCACTTTGAAAACCTGGTCTATAAGTACCCCATTTAACAACCTAAGAATGAAATATAAAAAAGAGTCAGTAAATTTTTACATAAAAAAAATAAGTGGGAAACTACGTTTGGAAACACTAAAACTAAAATTTTTCTACTTAAACTAAGACGGAGCTATGTTGTCACCGATTCTTCATTGGAAATCTAAGCCTGAAATCTACAGTCTACATCATCAACATGTGGATAGCAATTATTGGAACGATGAAAAGTGTCTACAGCGTTATCAAATAAAAAAACCCGATTTAATACACTTATCAGTGGATTGGAGGCTTTCTTACAGAGTGTCAATTATCTTTGGAAATAAATGAACAATAATGGATTCCTTATTTCTGAATTATTTATTATTAATCTATTAAAAAGATTATGATTAAAGAAAATCGATAGCAAAAATTACTAAACTCAATATAAAAAAAGGTGACCAGTACGTTTTTTGGAGGATAAACGAACTTATATTCAACGAGTTCATTTATAATCCAAATAATTCAAACTGTTAAAGTTTGAGAGCCACATATCTCGACGCTCACTAGTGGTCAAGGGGTTAACCTCCTAAACTCTCATGCTAGATGGCGTGGGATCGATTCTCTGCCGTTTTATGAAATTTTTGTCAAATTTTTGATCGCCTTTGTAATTAATTTAGCGATTGCTGGCTACTGCTGCTGAGCAAATGGCTACCTTTTTTGGAGCCAACGTAAGCATGATATGTTCTATGGAATAGAAAAATTTTAAACAATTTTGTTTTTTTTTGATTTGAAATAAGTCCTACAGGAAAAAAAATGCAATTTTTTGATACTAAATTCATCAAAATCGTGAAACTAGAATAGGAGTTAATGTGTTAAGAACGTTTTTATGGAACATACAAATTCCCGGACATCATCGTAACTCGTCGAGGCTGAGTCGATTGGGTACCTATAAAGTGGGGTCTTGGACCCTTAATTAATGATATCCTCCAACTGACCGTTCCCTATGCCTTTCTGTAAGAAAGCCAAAAAAAGTATCAAAAAAAAAAACAATCGAAATTGATGAGGCTTATTAAAAAAGTCCCCTATTCATTATTAAAGTCGAGATATAATTACCATTGGAAAATGAAGTCCCGGTAGAATTTCATAACCTGTTAAGGGATAAAGTCTAATGAAACGAGAACAAGTTCCAAGTGTTATTAAAATCTCTGGAAGTTTTTTTTTTTCAAATTTCCTATGATGTAGGATTTACTGGATGCAAGTTAAGAAGTGTATTTGAAAAAAATGCAACACTTTGTATTGTGAATAACTTTCGAGAAAACGATCGCATTTTAAGGCAGCCTTCTTTGTATTTTTAGCCATTCATCCTGTCAATCGTTATGAAAGAATGACTAATTGGCTGTTTCCCGCAGTTCGTTGCCTCTCGAGTACAAGACATTGAATTTTTTAAATTTTTTATCCTTGCTTATCCCCGGAGTATACATGCGAGACTTGTAAACGAAAAATTTCTGGTTGGAAACCTGCCAGGAGACCGCTAAGAGTTCGTTTTGCTGTCGATTATGATTTTTTGTTTTTCAAAATATCTCTCCATAAGCAGTTCAAATATTTTGCGCACAATTTTGCCATCGAATCTTGTGTTTATTTTACCGTTGGGCAGCTTTTATACCTTGAAGAAAGTCAAGTCTATTATAAATCAGCTAGACGAACCAGTCAGGAAAAAATGAATATTTTATCACTTCCTCATTAATATTTTCGGGTTGAGCTAGAAAAAACCTCTCCCATTCCTCTCACTTCATGGAATCACCAACCTTCACTTTTATTCAAATTTTAGCTCACTTTTGGGTCCTCTAGGCCTTCTCAAACGATTTATTATGTGAACTTTGTTGAATAGTTGATTCACAGCTGTTTTGGGTCTCCCACTGGGATTTTTCTATTGGACGCTATCTCAAAAACCACTTGACATATTGTCACTAAATTTGTGCACGCATACATTACATTACTAGGTACCCTAATCATCAATTTCCATCCATGCATTAAAAAGTTATTCACGAAACAAAGTGTTGCATTTTTTTCGATTACACTCCTTAGTATGATAAATAAATCCAGAAATAAAAGCAGCGAAAAAACTACATCAATACCTGAAATTTAGGTTGAACAATAAAACATAGAGTCTAAGGGTATTTGAAACCCCTTCATTAAAGCCTCATCCGTCCCTGAAATTTGACCCGTTATAGTCCCTGAGTGTTTATCTGACACTGCTAACTCAGACCAATACAGTTTCTTGTTTCCCAACCCAATTTTACAAATTTAGCTCTAGAAACCTCGTTGAATTACTCAAATATGTTTCTCGACAATATTCAGCAACACAGCTCTTTAATTTTCCGTTATTCAAGTCTAAGAAAAAATTTCCGAAAAAAACATGCTTTGGAAAAAGACTGTAGATCACCTACGGAATGCTCAAAAAACTAACTTAGTTGTCCAAGAAAGCTGAAGTTAGAATGTTAGAAGCTACATATGTATATGTTGCACATGAGGATGCATTTTTGAGAATTTTTTTTTAGATAATGACCATATGAAATGTAAAAAGTGGTGTGAAAGCCGTACTTTTCGATCATTGAACCGTCCAAATTGTTTAAGTCACACCAGAAAAATTTAGAAAATCGGCTTGAAATTTGACGTAATTTGAAACATTTTTGCTTTTTCAGATTTTCAAAATATGAAACACAGAATTTTGACGAATTTTCCAAAGGTAGCTGTTTTTCAAAACCTTATGTCAATTTAAAATTTTCAGACTTTTTTTGACTTAAATTCAAATTTGCCCTGCATTTTGAGTTCAAGATTTTCAAATGAATTTATATTACAGTGAGTTACGTTACGAGGTTTCAAAACCATAATTTTTGTAAACATCGGTTGAGAAACCAGCGGTTTTGAGCGAGGAGGGTGAAATTGACTCTTAAGGTCTCATTAGGGTAAGCATACCAGATAATTTCAGAAAAAGCGGGACATTTCGCGACAAAAAGCGGGACATTGAGAAAGTAAAATAACATAATTGTATTGTCAAACTTATACGTATACCATCAGCCAAAGTTATTTATAGATAGTATACTAAAGTTTTTTTTTAACGCAGATTGATTTTGTTCATTTTTTCAAACATGAATTATATTAACACGATTTTTTTCCGTAAACACAGTTATTTTCCCACGGTTCTGGAAAATTCCCAAGTTATTTGAGAGAAATAATTCAAGTCCTTCATATGAACGGCGGATTTTTTTTCGGGGATTTTCATTCGGTTGGATGATTCATCCCGAGGTAGTGAACGAAAATTGAATTCGTTATATAAATTTAAAAATTCAAGAAAACTTCCATCATTGTGTACTTTGGAAAATTAAGTCGATAAGATGGTATTATGTGAACTCTGAAGAATTAATGCTTATTTTAATAAAAAAGAAGTGTACGAAAAATTTGTTGTTGCTGTGTTTGCTCATTATAAAAAAAAAACGTATTCGAAAGATTTTTTGTGAATGAATTAATGAATGAATATAAATTGAGGTAAAGTTGATTTTTCCAGTGTAAGTCATTGAATTTTGCAAAAGTTTCCCATGAAAAAAGCGGGACATTTTGAGGAAAAAGCGGGACAACGGAACATTCAACAAAAAAGCGAAACATGTCCCGCTTTTGCGGGACAGATAGCAACCCTACATTAGGGAGTTTTTTCTTGGGCTTTCAGGTTGCGTCCATAAAAAAGTAATGATGCCAAATTAAAGATTTCAAGAATTCGTTGCCGTCAAACTTCCAATAGTGTCATATTGACACTCATCAGTGGATTATGGTTAAGAGAAATAACGTAACAGCTTCAACCAGTAGATGAGCTTTTTTGGATCCCATTGAGAGGTTATTATTATTATTGTTATGGTTTATTTAGACATTTTACCACTCCGTATTCGTGTCTTTAACCATTGAGAGGTGTATAGGCAACTTTTTACCCGTTTATTAAAGAATTCTGACCCTCAACTCTTGATATGATACTGGCTTCTTCAAGTTGGATATGTATTTATCAAAACGAACCTTTGTAGTGAAAATTCAAAAGAGCTGATTTCAATTTAAGGGGTCACAACTCGTTAAATTAATAATAACTTGATTGAATTTCAGAATCCACAACCATGAACTCAACCTGATTTGTTCGACTTGAAATGCAATTCCTCACGGGAACACAAATTAAAAACCATTATAGATTTGCTAATCCCATTACTTCCTCCGGCTCAAATACCACCCGAGCATTAATTTGCATTGGCATTCCCGGCTTAGGACCAGCTAAGCTGACATGCTGCTACCGGAAGACGTTGCCTGCCGGGATGATGGTGTGCTTTTCATTTTCCCATCTCGCTCGTTTACGCCAACCACCAATCCAAAACGAACCGAAGGATATGTTTTCTTCAGTTTATTGATAAGCTTTTCCATTTCATATTTGTGCTGCCCTCGTTCAACTTCATCTCGTGTCAGCATTGAATATTTATTAAATCCCCTGCCATCATCAAGACAACAAGAACAACTGCTGCTAGCCGGTGCACTTCCAATCAACATGTCCGCATCCGATCTCCGGAGTTTATTGCCAATAGGTGCCTTTCCGTTTTCCTCTTCGAGGAAAAGTTGTCGGCAGGGGGAAAAGAAAATCCTCTTCGGCATAATCCGCTCTTGTAACCATCATCATTCTCGCAGTTCAAAGAAGGCATCTAGGCCAACGCCTGTACAGTTTGGCGCTCTTGTGAATTTTCTCCGGCAGCAGCAGTTTTGATTTGCATACAAAAGGATGCTCCGGGTATCAGTATTCCTGGGGCCGACTTTCCAAACCTCAACTTCAGTGGGAAACACTTTCTGAGAGACTGGAGATCTAAACTGTTGGAAGCTGTGAGGCTTCCTGTCTCTATTTCTAGGGTTTCGCAGTAGTCGCAGAGATCGAGGGCATAAGCATCGGATATTCGCCAATCGACAAGTTCTTCACAACACAAAGTAAATAATCCCTGGACCGGAAAGCGCACATATCACACTTGATTGGATGCGAATCGGAGAACGAAAGCCTTTTTCCTTGAGCTTTGTTATGCTCCCCGCTAGACCTCACCGAGAAGGGGGGGATGAACGATTGGAAATGATGCAGCTAAGCTGCAGTTCTACCGATCTACAAGTTGAAGGAGTAGACAACCAAACCAAACCAAACCGTTCCGACAACAGCCGGAGGAAGTCGGATCGAGTCGGTTTGTTTGGTGGGAAAAACCCGGAAACCATATTTCCATAATACACTTCAATAGCACTCAAATACTCACAAACAGCATGCATCGACGAGCGCGAATGCCTACTGCTGTTCAGATAAACTACTTTCTCATCACTATCTTCTGGGAGGAAAAGTTGATCAAACGGGTTTTTTTTTCAATCTTTTCAGAATTGATTTCCATGAGATTGAATTCCGAAATAAATATTAGAAATCAAAACTCAAAGTCGTTTTCTCGAATTAAGAAAAAGAATTTTTGATTACATTTGAAACTGACAAATGTTAATTTTCATTTGCGAAGCTTTGGCATCATGTAAAAAAAAAATCCTTCCTAAATTTGCCAAACTTTGATCAGCAAATCATTCGCCAAACATTGTAGAAAAAAAAAAGCTCATCAATGGGTAAGACGTGTTAGAAATCTGCTCCTCTGCTCAAGAACCAACAACTATCGAAGAAAAAATCAAGCACTAAACGAAAACCTTCAATCTCCACCAGAAATGGCCGCAAGGAAAAACATCCGCAAGTATGAGCCAAATGGGATTTACGCCGGCTAGCTTTTGGGTCTTTCTGGTCGCCACAGAAAAAAAGAATCACGCAGAACTAAAGAAAAGCACTCTCGATTTGCTTTCTTTCGGGATTTTGGTATCCTGATCTTTTTGTCTCCCCGCCGTATGTCGACTGAAGAAAAAAAAAATCCCCCAGTTCAAGATTCGAAAGAATCAAACCTCCGGGAGGTTCTCCGGTTTGTTTGTTGGAAAATGTGTTTTTGTTCAACGCTTTTCCTATTGGCAAACCAAGTTGACCGGTTGTTGGTTTCGGGTCTAGAGTTTTTTCCGGTTTTTTTTGTTCCCTTCTTTCACAAATTTTCACCCGGAAGCACTTTGCCAAGTCAAGTCAAAAATTCGAATCGACAGAAATTATGTGAACAAGATAAATGCAGTTTGAAATGTTAGTTTGAAACGTGATTTGTGAACGTGCGATAAAGTAATTTTTGAAAGAATGAATTTATGACCTTAATTCATGACTTTGTGCTCTTGGCTCTAGATTTTTAACTCTTGACACTTGACTCCTTACTCCAATCTTTTGACGCATGACTCTCGACTTTTGACTTTCGATTTCCAACTTTTGACTTTGAGTTTCGACTTCTGACTCTTGACTTTCGGCTTTCGACTTTCGATTTTCAACTTTCGACATTCGACATTCGACTTTCGACTTTCGACTATCGACTATCAACTTTCGACTTTCGACTCTTGACTTTCGATTTCGACTTTCGACTTTCGACTTTCGAGTTTCGACATTCGACTTTCGACTTTCGACTTTCAACTTTCGACTTTTGACTTTCGACTTTCGACTTTCGAATTTCGACTTTCGACTTTCGAATTTCGACTTTCGAATTTCGACTTTCGACTCTTGACTCTTGACTTTTGACTTTCGACTTTCGACTTTCGACTTTCGATTTTCGACTTTCGACTTTCGACTTTCGATTTTCGACTTTCGACTTTCGACTTTAGATTTTCGACTTTCGACTTTCGACTTTCGATTTTCGATTTTCGACTTTCGACTTTCGATTTTCGACTTTCGACTTTCGACTTTCGACTTTCGACTTTCGATTTTCGATTTTCGACTTTCGACTTTCGACTTTCGATTTTCGACTTTAGACTTTCGACTTTCGACTTTCGACTTTCGACTTTCGACTTTTGACTTTCGACTTTCGACTTTCGACTTTCGATTTTCGACTTTCGACTTTCGACTTTCGACTTTCGACTTTCGACTTTCGACTTTCGACTTTCGACTTTCGACTTTCGACTTGCGACTTTCGACTTTCGACTTTCGACTTTCGACTTTCGACTTTCGACTTTCGACTTTCGACTTTCGACTTTCGACTTTCGACTTTCGACTTTCGACTTTCGACTTTCGACATTCGAAATTCGACATTCGACATTCAACTTTCGACTTTCGATTTTCGATTTTTTGACTTTCGCCTTTCGACTTTCGGCTTTCGACTTCCGACATTCGACTTTCGACTTTCGACTTTCGACTTTCGACTTTCGACTTTCAACTTTCGACTTTCGACTTTCGCCTTTCGACTTTCGACTTTCGACTTTCGACTTTCGACTTTCGACTTTCGACTTTCGACTTTCGACTTTCGACTTTCGACTTTCGACTTTCGACTTTCGACTTTCGACTTTCGACTTTCGACTTTCGACTTTCGACTTCCGACTTTCGACTTCGACGTTCTACGTTCGACGTTAGACATTCGACTTTCGACTTTCGACTTTCGACCTTCGACTTTCGACATTCGACTTTCGACTTTCAACTTTCGACTTTCGACATTCGACATTCGACTTTCGACTTTCGACTTTCGACATTCGACTTTCGACATTCGACTTTCGACTTCCGATTTACGATTTTCGACTTTCGACTTCCGATTTACGATTTTCGACTATTGACTATCGACTTCTGAATTTCGTCTTTCGACTTTCGGCTTTTGACTTTCGTCTTTCGATTTTCGACTTTCGACTGGTGATTTTTTTTTTCGAAACTCTCATGACTTTAAGGATTTAAAAAAAATATTCTCAAAAAAACACGTAACAACATTTTTTCTTCACGGATCTAACAAACTAGACAAATATCCGAAAACATTTCAAGAAACGTGTCTACCTCAGCTCGAGATAACTGTAACAGTAACACAGAGAAGAAAATACAATTCGAAATAAACGAGAAAAATATGCGCTCTGACAAGAACACGTTTACGCTTTCCTTGGAATGGAAATGGTCCTGTGGTAAACAGCTCACGAAGCATCATCTCTTGATCGAGTTATCCGGAGCTATTGGTGTATGTGTGTGGGTTCTTACTAGAAGCGAGAAAAAATACGAAAACTTCACGACTGCTCTCGAAGACAGGTGCAACAAAATTTAGCTAAGATGGCAATCGAATAAAATGTTAATTTCCTCGACAAGTTGGGGTTGCTGTTAGTCGACATCGCCATTGAGGAGTTGATTTGTTTTGAAATAATTTGAATTGGAAAAGATTCGAAAATTAGGTCTGAAAAACCGGTAATTTTTTCTGAAAGCTAATTTACCTTTATTTGAAAATTTCTATACATCTATTCAGAACTTTATTTAAGATTGGTAGACATTTACGATTTGTAACAATTCAGGACTTTCGACTTTCAACTTTCGAATTTTGATTATCGATTTTTAACTCTCAACACTAAATTCTCGAATCTCGATACTCAATTCATGACTTTAGACTGTCGAATCTCCACTCTCGATTATTGACTCTCAACTCTCGACTTTCTCTAACCTCGACTATCGACTCTCAACTCTCTAATCTCGACTCTCGACTCTCTATTTTCGACTCTTGATTCTCGATTCTCGACTCTCATCTCTCAACTCTCAACTCTCTACACTCGACTCTCCGACTCTCGACTCTCGACTCTCGACTCTCGACTCTCGACTCAAGACTATCAACTATCGACCTTCTACTCTGGATTCTCGACTCTCGATTCTTGACTCTTGACTCTCGACTATCGACCTTCTACTCTGGATTCTCGACTCTCAATTTGACTCTGGACTCTCGACTTTCGACTTTCGACTCTCGACTCTCGACTCTTGACTCTCGACTCTCGATTGTCGAATCTCGACTCTCGACTCTCGACTCTCGACTCACGTCTCTCGACTCTCGACTCAAGAATATCGACTATTGACTCTCTACTCTGGATTCTCTACTCTTGATTCCTGACTCTGGACTCTCGACTCTCAACTCTCGAATCTCTACTTTTGACTCTCGACTCTCGACACTCAATTCTCGACTTTCGACTCTCGACTGTCTACTCTCGTCTCTCGACTTTTGACTCTCGACTCTCGACTCTCGACTTCGATTCTCTACTTTTGACTCTCGACACTCAATTCTCGACTTTCAACTGTCGACTCTCGACTCTAGACTCTCGATTCTTAATTCTCTACTCTTGACTCTCGAATCTCGACTTTCGACTCTCGACTCTCGACTCTTAATTCTCTACTCTTGACTCTCGAATCTCGACTTTCGACTCTCGACTCTCGACTCTCTACTCTCTACTCTCGACTCTCGACTCTCTATTCTGGATTCTCTCTACTCTTGATTCTTGACTCTGGACTCTCGACTCTTGACTCTCGACTCTCGACTCTCGACTCTCGATTCTCGACTTTCGACTCTCGACTTCTCGACTCTCGACTTTCGACTCTCTACACTCGACTCTCGACTCTCGACTCTCGACTCTCGACCTCTCGACTCTCGACTCAAGACTATCAACTATCGACCTTCTACTCTGGATTCTCGACTCTCGATTCTTGACTCTTGACTCTCGACTCTCGACTCTTGACTCTCGACTCTCTACTCTGGATTCTCAACTCTCGATTTGACTCTGGACTGTCGACTCTCTCGACTCTCGACTCTTGACTCTCGACTCTTGACTCTCTACTCTCTACTCTGGATTCTCTACTCTCGATTTGACTCTCGACTCTCGACTTTCGACTCTCAATTCTTGACGCTCGAATCTCGACTCTCGAATCTCGACTCTCGATTCTCGACTCTCGACTCTCGACTCTCTACTCTCGACTCTCGACTCTCGACTCTCGACTCTCGACTCTCGACTCTCGACTCTCGACTCTCAACTCTCGACTCTCGACTCTCGACTCTCGATTCTCTACTCTCTATTCTCGACTCTTGACTCTTAACTCTTGACTCTCGACTCTCGACTCTCGATTCTCTACTCTCGATTCTCGACATTCGACTCTTGACTCTCTACTCTCGATTCTCTACTCTTGACTCTCAACTCTCTACTCTCGATAACCAACTTTTGACTCTTGACTCTCGACTCTCGATTCTCTACTCTTGACTCTCGGCTCTGGACTTTCGACTCTCGACTCGCTACTCTCGATTCTCTACTCTCGATTCTCGACTCTTGACTCTTGACTCTCGCTTCTCGACTCTCGACTCTCTACTCTCGATTCTCGACTTTTGCTCTTGACTCTCGACTCTCGACTCTCGACTCTCGATTCTCTACTCTCTATGCTCGACTCTTGGCTCTTGACTCTCGACTCTCGACTCTCGATACTCAATTCTTGACTCTTGACTCTCGACTCTCGATTCTCGCCTTTCGACTCTCAACTTTCGACTCTTGATCAACAACGGAACGAGGTAAATTTTTAAAAATGGGATTTAATTTTTAAATTAATGGGAAACTTCCGCATTTCAGCAGTTCAATTCGTTCCCTACACTTTAACCATCTACTTAAGTGAAGATTCCTTAAAAAACTGGCAGCATTTCCTCGTGCAATGGATCGAAATTGGCAATTAACTTTGCAGTTGCCGCCCTCCTATCAGCGTGATCGAATTTGTGTTTTCCTCGAGCAATATTCTCTGTAAAGGGGCGGAGGTCGACTGCAGATGTCCGCAAGTAATCGGAAGGAAAACTTTTCGCTTATACAGCCGGATCTCTCCGATAGCGGGGAGTTCTTTAACGAAGTCCGCGGCACTTACCGAGCAACTACAGCAAAAACAAACAATAACCATCAATGAGATGAGATCTCGCGTGGGTGGGCGAAAAAAGTTTGATAGAAGATGAAATTCAATCAGCTACTGTATAGGGAAAGAATATCAAAGAGTGGTGGGGGGAGTTGTCTCATTGAACCATCCCTTGGTAATCCGGTTCTGGGTTTCTGGTAGTCCAGGAGAGTTTGAGGGACAGTACTAGTAGCGCATCGCAGCCAATCGACAGCCAATAAAAAGAGATCTGTGTTGTCGTTCACTCTTGCTTTCGACAACTTTGCTTCGAAAATGAACCCGAAAGAAGCGAAAAATATCTCGCTGAGAAGAAGGGGTGAAAACTTTTCCTGATGTGGTCAGCGAAGATGATTTATAGCCAAATGTTGATTCTGTTGCTTTCTCAAACCCCAATCGGTCGATGGCTGATTCAATATGGTGTTAGTTTGCTTTCTTTTGTTAGCTTAACCGAGGTTCTATTCTGTTTGGACTTCTCCACTTTCATTCTTTTCCTCTCGCTCGACTCCTTAGTCCATTCCGAGTTTTAGATCTTCTTCTTGACAGCATCAATACGTGATAAATTTCGCTTAGCTCTACGTGTACGTGTTTGTGGTTTGGACGCATTTTCTTCTAACTTTTGGAGCAGGGCTGATGACAGGTTCCTTCTCTGTATGAAGGGAATCATGTTTCACATCTATGAGGAACTGAAAAAAAAAACCAGGAAAAGGTGCTGAATTGAACTTCTTGATGATATTTTCTGACTTCATTAGTTTGAATCAAAAAGGAGCTACTACACATATCAGCAGATCTGAAGAGTCTACCCACTTTCTGGAATTCAATCATCCTTCGAATCGGGACTGATTTCGATCTTGTTCATTTCGAGAAAATCGACAATTTTATGACCATATGAAAATTTTTGCAAATTTTAACAAATATGGCAAATTTGACAATTTTGACAACTTTGACAATTTTGACAACTTTGACAATTTTGACAATTTTGACAATTTTGACAATTTTGACAGTTTTGTCAATTTTGACAATTTTGACAATTTTGACAATTTTGACCATTTTGTCAATTTTGACCATTTTGACAATTTTGACAATTTTGACAATTTTGACAATTTTGACAATTTTGGCAATTTTGACAATTTTGACCATTTTGTCAATTTTGACCATTTTGTCAATTTTGACAATTTTAACAATTTTGACAATTTTGACAATTTTGACAATTTTGACAATTTTGACAATTTTGACAATTTTGACAATTTTGACAATTTTGACAATTTTCACAATTTTGACAGTTTTGACAATTTTCACAATTTTGACAATTTTGACAATTTTGACAATTTTGACAATTTTGACAATTTTGACAATTTTGACAATTTTGACAATTTTGACAATTTTGGCAATTTTGACAATTTTGACAATTTTGACAATTTTGACAATTTTGACAATTTTGACAATTAACACAGTTTTGACAATTTTGACAATTTTGACAACTTTGACAATTTTGACAACTTTGACAATTTCGACAATTTTGACAATTTTGACAATTTTGACCATTTTGACAATTTTGACAATTTTGACAATTTTGACAATTTTGACAATTTTGACCATTTTGACAATTTTGACAATTTTGGCAATTTTGACAATTCTGACAATTTTGACAATTTGGACAATTTTGACAATTTGGACAATTTGGACAATTTGGACAATTTTGACAATTTGGACAATTTTGACAATTTTGACCATTTTGACAATTTTGACAATTTTGACAATTTTGACAATTTTGACAATTTTGACAATTTTGACAATTTTGACAATTTTGACAATTTTGACAATTTTGACAATTTTGACAATTTTGACAATTTTGACAATTTTGACAATTTTGACAATTTTGACAATTTTGACAATTTTGACAATTTTGACAATTTTGACAATTTTGACAATTTTGACAATTTTGACAATTTTGACAATTTTGACAATTTTGACAATTTTGACAATTTTGACAATTTTGACAATTTTGACAATTTTGACAATTTTGACAATTTTGACAATTTTGACAATTTTGACAATTTTGACAATTTTGACAATTTTGACAATTTTGACAATTTTGACAATTTTGACAATTTTGACAATTTTGACAATTTTGACAATTTTGACAATTTTGACAATTTTGACAATTTTGACAATTTTGACAATTTTGACAATTTTGACAATTTTGACAATTTTGACAATTTTGACAATTTTGACAATTTGACAATTTTGACAATTTTGACAATTTTGACAATTTTGACAATTTTGACAATTTTGACAATTTTGACAATTTTGACAATTTTGACAATTTTGACAATTTTGACAATTTTGACAATTTTGACAATTTTGACAATTTTGACAATTTTGACAATTTTGACAATTTTGACAATTTTGACAATTTTGACAATTTTGACAATTTTGACAATTTTGACAATTTTGACAATTTTGACAATTTTGACAATTTTGACAATTTTGACAATTTTGACAATTTTGACAATTTTGACAATTTTGACAATTTTGACAATTTTGACAATTTTGACAATTTTGACAATTTTGACAATTTTGACAATTTTGACAATTTTGACAATTTTGACAATTTTGACAATTTTGACAATTTTGACAATTTTGACAATTTTGACAATTTTGACAATTTTGACAATTTTGACAATTTTGACAATTTTGACAATTTTGACAATTTTGACAATTTTGACAATTTTGACAATTTTGACAATTTTGACAATTTTGACAATTTTGACAATTTTGACAATTTTGACAATTTTGACAATTTTGACAATTTTGACAATTTTGACAATTTTGACAATGTTGACAATGTTGACAATTTTGACAACTTTGACAATTTTGACAATTTTGACAACTTTGACAATTTTGACAATTTTGACAATTTTAACAATTTTAACAATTTATTTTGACAAAGCATTGAATTATTTTTCACCACAGCCTATCATTTTTCAACCCCTAATGAATTCGTCAATGGTCGGAAGCAAATTGAGACGCTTGCCAACCAAAGTCCTTGCGAAATATTCAAATAAAGGACCCAAAATCATTACCAACACGTTCGTATATGGAGATAGACATTTTAGCAACCATCCGTGCCAGGGAAAGTGAAAATGAAAAATGATAGGCGATGTTAGTCTAAGGTTTTTCCCGTGGAACCGTACCTCTCGGTTTTTCCAACAACTGAACCTGTAGGCTTCCGGTGCCATTCGGTTCCTTCGTGGAAATCCGAGAACGTTATCTCGGCAGCGGGTTGATGTTCGTTAGAGTCGAATGAAGAAAAAATGGTTCCAGCACACCGGCCGAAAGTTGATGGGGGGATGCTTGATTTATGAACTGACAATAAATTACGTGTTGCTCGAACGTTACATCATAATTTTATTTGTGCCAAATTCTTCAGTTTCTTTTCTTCCACTGCTAGCACTAGGCCAAACAAGGGAGTTTCACAGCCCAAGTAACTTAGTTGGGGGGGAAAGGAGGAGAAAAATAGAACTTTTGTCGAGAGATGTCAGGATAAATGAAGTAAACTGTTGGCCGTACCGCAACGAGGCGAGAAGATGAACGGAGCAGAAGAAAAAAATCGTCCAAGTCTTTCGAGAGATAAAATTAGACCACCAGAAAAGTGCTGAGCTGAGGCGGAAACGCGTGAACGTGACTGCAATTTACAAGTGGCTGAGCTGAAAAACATTCAGCCAGTAACCAGTAACCAGAAACCCTCGGAAATCCTCGGAAACAGCTTCCCAAAGTCAACAACAATGCAGTCGAGCAGTTTTTCGCTTTATTTTATCCGACCAACCTATTCCTGTCCCTATTGGCGAAGAAGAATGGGGCAAATGGGGGGTTGAATTCATTGGATCCTTCGCGGTTTCATCCCCCCTTTCCTGGTCGTTCCAATTTCGTTGCTAGACAGTCGATCGACGTGTTTTTCCTTTCTATTTTTTAGGGATGGCATCAGGACCAGATGCGTTTTCATTTCCTTCTATTATGTTAGGGTTTTTTTTTCTCGCTAGTTTCGGAATGCTGTTATTTTATGCTGACAACCGAAGGAAGTTCGTTTCAGTTATTGTTGTTTGGGGATGATACAAGGTGACCGCTTCAATTGGGGATTTTACTTCTGTCTCATCCAAAAATGGAATTAAAAACAGAACTAGTGGCAATAAGTCTTGAGGTCTATAAAAAAAGTATATGAATAGAGAATGCAAAACAGACATGAACAAATAACAAAAATGACAAAAAAGACGAATGACAAAAATTGACGAAAATATCCAAAATGACAAAAATGATAAAAAAAAATATTTCAAAAAATTAAAAAAAATTACGAAAATGAAAATAATGACAAAAATGACAAAAATGACAAAAATGACAAAAATGACAAAAATGACAAAAATGACAAAAATGACAAAAATGACAAAAATGACAAAGATGACAAAAATGACAAAAATGACAAAAATGACAAAAATGACAAAAATGACAAAAATGACAAAAATGACAAAAATGACAAAAATGACAAAAATGACAAAAATGACAAAAATGACAAAAATGACAAAAATGACAAAAATGACAAAAATGACAAAAATGACAAAAATGACAAAAATGACAAAAATGACAAAAATGACAAAAATGACAAAAATGACAAAAATGACAAAAATGACAAAAATGACAAAAATGACAAAAATGACAAAAATGACAAAAATGACAAAAATGACAAAAATGACAAAAATGACAAAAATGACAAAAATGACAAAAATGACAAAAATGACAAAAATGACAAAAATGACAAAAATGACAAAAATGACAAAAATGACAAAAATGACAAAAATGACAAAAATGACAAAAATGACAAAAATGACAAAAATGACAAAAATGACAAAAATGACAAAAATGACAAAAATGACAAAAATGACAAAAATGACAAAAATGACAAAAATTACAAAAATGACAAAAATGACAAAAATGACAAAAATGACAAAAATGACAAAAATGACAAAAATGACAAAAATGACAAAAATGACAAAAATGACAAAAATGACAAAAATGACAAAAATGACAAAAATGACAAAAATGACAAAAATGACAAAAATGACAAAAATGACAAAAATGACAAAAATGACAAAAATGACAAAAATGACAAAAATGACAAAAATGACAAAAATGACAAAAATGGCAAAAATGACAAAAATGACAAAAATGACAAAAATGACAAAAATGACAAAAATGACAAAAATGACAAAAATGACAAAAATGACAAAAATGACAAAAATGACAAAAATGACAAAAATGACAAAAATGACAAAAATGACAAAAATGACAAAAATGACAAAAATGACAAAAATGACAAAAATGACAAAAATGACAAAAATGACAAAAATGACAAAAATGACAAAAATGACAAAAATGACAAAAATGACAAAAATGACAAAAATGACAAAAATGACAAAAATGACAAAAATGACAAAAATGACAAAAATGACAAAAATAACAAAAATGACAAAAATGACAAAAATGACAAAAATGACAAAATTGACAAAAATGACAAAAATGACAAAAATGACAAAAATAACAAAAATTACAAAAATTACAAAAATTACAAAAATTACAAAAATTACAAAAATTACAAAGATGTCAAAAATTACTTAAAAAAGGTAAATAACCAAATATTCCAATTGTAAATTCAATAAAATAAAAATAGAAAAAAGTAACAATAATAACAGTAACGAAAAATGTTATAAAAATTAAAAAACTTTTTCACCAAAAAATTATTTAACCAAATTGATAAAAATGAATAACATGATAAAACAAGAAAAATGTCAATATTGTTAATGGCTTAACTTGACCATCTTGTTAAAAAAAATTAATATGACAGTCCTGACTTTTTTGGTTCTTATATTTGTTTTGAAGATTCTTCTTCCCTTAACGAAAATTTTCTGATCCAATGAAATCATTCGACTGTTTAGTCCGACCAAAACAACTCGAACCGGAAGACGATGAATCAATCGTGGACACAAGAACCAGAATTTTCCAACTCTTTTGCATCTCCTCCATTACTTAGACCACATCCAGAAGATGCTTCCGATTGGGTTCTAAGGAGATTAAAGGGGGTTGCATAGAAGAGCGGCTTAGTTGAGTCTTTTCCCATCAGCCGGCAGAGAGGGATGCATGTAGGAGATATTTAGCTGTGCTGTGGCTCAGTTTGCCGCTTTTCCATCCGGAGGGTTTTGCGGTCACTTTGTGTATCGTTCCTTCCAGATAAAACCGCATGAAAGTTAAATTGTTTTCGAATCTTCCCTCGGTCCCTTCCGTCACAGTCCGGAGCATTACGAAGCACCATCTCGCTGGAAATCTCCGAACAAGAAATCCGGAAACGTGCATCGAGAAAGATTGCTTACGGGCTTAATGGTGTGCAACATTTTGCCGAATGATTGAGTTGGAATCCCTCCCCTACAACCTTCCTAAAAACAGACCCATGCTAACTGTTCTCCTGAGACTCTCACCACTAATAACTTTTGAATTCGAAAGGAAACGATCGACTGCAATCGTAGGACGACCATGCCATGCTGCATCCAATCAAGGCCGGAATAAGCGAACAGATTCCCCCTGAGGAGTTAAGTAGAGCCCAAACCGACCGTTAGCAGATGTCCTGCAGTACTGAATCGGAATTGGCTTTCAACAGTTTGTTGGGATTCTACTTTTGAGTCCCTTTAGGTTCTATGTTGGACTTGAAATTTTTCTTCTAACAGGCTTTCAGAAATTACTCAATTTTTTTCTAAAATATATGTAATATCAACCTGAACCCAGTGAAACAATTTGTTAGCACTCTTAATCCTGAGCTTCAATAACAATAGAGGAGATAATCAAACATCGAATTTAAGCTCTTTTCCGTAATCCCCAGGGCATAATTGAACCAGCGCTAGCCGGAAATCCCGATTTGATTAAAGTTTAACTCGAACTCCAAATCCATTCCAGCACATACCCAAACCAGCGATTTTCATTCAGTTCGGTTTTCTTCCCTCTCAAACTCAGCCTGGTTACAGGAACCGGAACTAGTCAGTCCAGGACTATGTGTGGGTACAGAAAAATTTAATCGAAAGCAAACAAAACAGAATGATTCTGATAAATAAATTCAAGCTCCACATGCACACTAATTAAAACCAAAATCAATTCCCCTCTTTCCAGGTGCAGGACACCGTGTCAGAATGTGCATCTAAATTTACTAACAGGGTAAAAGGTGATGAAGCCTATTACGGACCTGATGAGTACTCGTTGTATGGATATCAATCTGAAGTAGAATTCACATGACAAATTTCAAGAATTATAGAATTTTAATCCGAAATTAGATTCTTGTCCCCTTTGCGCTTAGGAGTGATCTAAATTCCATCCCAACCAGAGAATTCATTTGCACCTACTGCATTTGCTTGGAGTTTAGACCTGACTCATTATAATTTATTTAATGTATTATTTTTTTAAAGGAAAAATAATCCAAATGGGTTAAAATCCTATAAAAAAAATACATACAGTGTCGGACGATAGAATAGGACCACAGCTCAATCCAAAACAGAAAGTTACAAAACTTTGAGATAAAAATTCCATTTAAGTGCATCAAACCATTTACAAATTGTAAATTCCATTCTTCAAAGAAATGAGAATCATCCGTAGTTAAAACAATTGTCCTTTATTTAAAAATGCGTTTTAAGCATACTTACTGACTAAAATAACGCGACATAAAATAGGACCGCTTTAGAATTCATGGTAAAAAAATAAAAAAAAAAAAGGAAATTCATACCGTGATCGATTTGCAGGGTTAGTACTTGGTGGTGTAACCCTTATTACGCATCACTTCTCGCACCCGGTTCGGCATCGACTCCACCAGCTTTTGGCACGTTCTCACCGGGATAGCGTACCACATCGCCTGGATTCTCTCCCACAGCTGCTGCTTCTGTTGTGTTGTGAGCCTACTTGGTTGAATGATTCAACTGAATCAAAGCAATCTTAAAAGGAATCTTTCGATTGCTTTGATTCATTGTTGTTTTTGCTTGTTTTTTGACTATTTCCCATAGGTTCTCTATGGGATTGAGATCAGGGGACTGTGCTGGCCACTTCATAACGTCTACCTTATTATCCTGGAACCACTTTTTAACCGTTTTATCGTTGTCCTGCTGGAACTGCCACTTTATGGGCATCTCCCACTCGGCGTGTGGCAGCATTACTTCCCGAAGTATCTGAGCGTAGAGATGCGGGTCCATAATCCGGTCGATCCAGTACAAGGGACCCATCCCGTACCAAGAAAAGCACCCCCACACCATGATGCTACCTCCTCCATGTTTGAATGTTTTATTTGTATACTGGGGTATATACGCACAGCCGAGTGGGTGATGGACCCAACTCTTTCCGTCCGAGCCGATGAGGTTCACTTTGGCCTCATCCGACCACAGCACATTTCTCCATAGTTTCTCCTTTTCCGGACCGACCCAATCGAAGTGGTCCTTCGCATACTTCAGCCGCGCCTTCAAGTGCTTCGGCGTCAGCATCGGCACCTTCCGGGGACTTTTTCCTCCTAGTCCCTTCTCCGCCAACCGTCGCTGAACCGTCCGGGAACTCACAGATAAGTTCAGCTCGTCTCTGATCTGCTTGGACGCTTTGAAAAGGTCCTTTTTCAAGGCCCGCTTGATTGCCGAATCGTCCTTCGGCGTCGTTTTGCGGGGGCGGCCGGTCAGTTCCCGTTTGCCGGTGCTGTGAAGCGCGTTGAAAACGAAAGTTTTCGACCTTCCTAAGTAGTCGGCAATCTCGCGTTGGCCAGCCTTGTAAAGATTCCGGATGATCGCTCGCTTTTTCGCTGAAAACAGTAGGAGGAAGGAAATCTATATTTTTTGTATGTTTTCATGATTTACATGATTAATTTTATGGGAAATACTTACCAGGACACGACAATGGACAAACAACACCGAAAACAACACCTTTTCTTCAAATCTAGAGCGCTGAAAATGCCGGAACAGCCGAACCGATGAACTGGTCTTATTTTATGACGCGACTTTTTTCACCCTCTGACAGCTTTCTGGTCGAGTAGAACAAACGGGTTGCTTTGATTGCAACAAACGTGCAGTATACAAAGTTGGCATACTACTATAAGTGCTTGCCGCTAGGTGTCGCATATTATTATATTCGAATTGGCAGTTTAAAGGTGATTTGAATATTTTGCCTTAGAGCAGTCCTATTCTATTGTCCGACACTGTAAGTATCAACGAAAAAGTGAAATTAGTCCGTGAAAACAATAAAATGTCTTTACAAAATGCGTCCGAAATCGTGATGGCGTTTATTCGTGCTGTTTCGGAATTCAAAAGATTTGAAGAGCATTTAAGGTCGTTGATAGGATGATCTAAATGAGAAGTTGGTTTCTGTTAACACTTAATATGGAATTAATGATCCAGTGATTTTGTTAAAATAAGACATAAATGCATTATCGAAAAGTTTGAGACTAAGCTTACATGCGGCAGAGGACGCGTCAGTTAAGGTGTGGTGTAGAAAAATAAACTCCCCTCTTTCGTGTGGTTGCCTTAGCGACGCATGTGAATGGCCTGGCTTGCTGGGATCGAATTCTATTGTCGCTATTCGATTTATGTGGTTATTACAGCGGGTAAAACGATAAGTTTTCCACTTAAATTTATTTTGGAAACAAAAGATTGTCGCGATTGTCGGTTAGCTAAATGTGATCACATACAAAAAAAACATAGAAATTAATGGATCCTAACTGGTGATATTGTTCTTTTATGGTATCATAACATGATATTTTGGTTTCGATTATTTAAATTAGAACATTCAATCACGTGTCAACTGGCCAGGTATATACACGGATGCCTGAGTACCTGTAGTAAATGTATAATACTAAACATATTATACATTTGAAACTGCTTGTGCACCTGTTTGAATTGTTCGTCCAAATATAACTCTCCATTTACACGTTACACAATCACTTCATAACAGATCACACGCCATGGTGCCGGGTATGGAGTTGGAAGTTATTTAATTATTACATGTATCCATACTTCGGTAAAATTGCGGTGAATCCGTGCACCCATGGTGGATTATCAACATACATACATACATACATACATACATAAAAAAAAAGATAAACATGCATTTTTTATTGAACATCTTGGAATCTGGAAAATTCCTCTGAATAAAGGGTGATGAAATTGCCACACTATGAAATTGCTCTAACTATTTAACCGTAGGGTAGAATTTAATGAAAATTTGGGTGGATTTCGTTCATAGTGCATTGTTTACATCTTGTAAGTTTTAAAGTGCTGTGCGTGATAAAATCTCGCGCATTCGTCATGAGAACACTGATCTCTCGCATCGTTCCATCGCTAAAACGTTGGGAATCACGAATTCCACGGTGTCGCGAGTGATTAAGCGTTTAGAGGAACGATTGACAACCGATCGGAGGCCCAGAAGTAAAAGAAAAAGTATTCCGTATCACACCAAAAATCACAACTGCGTAGTTCAACCGGAACCCAAAGTGGAATGCTGCATCATGGAAGACAAAACATATGTGAAGGCCGACTTCAAACAGATCCCCGGCAACCTGTTTTTCCCGGCCAAGGATAAGTTCAGAGTTCCGGAGCATGTCCGCACTCAGGAGCTTGTAAACCGGCCAAAAAAAAACTCAGCCAGAGGACAAAATATTTATCAGAAAGAAAGTCCTGCCGGAAGGGGCATCGGCCCGTCTTCGGCTTCACGGACAGGTTTGCGATTCAACATAAAAAAAACTAAAACGATCATCTCCGCGCGTCCCCAAAAGATGGATACAATGCTTCAGCATCATAAAGAAATAAATCAGCAAAATGGCTTTAAAAACTTATATTGACTAAATTTCCCCCCCCGATTTTCCCCAATTTTCCCACCCTCTCTTATAACTACCTTACCTTAGATCTGTGTGAGTGTCAGTGTAGTGTATGCTAGTGTATCCCTCGGCGAACAGCTTGACGTGCTGCATCCGGATGCTTTCCTCGGCGTTTGTACCAGTCTCGACTGGTTCTGGTCCATCTGCGTTGGCCATCGTATGGTTGAGACACAGGCAGTCCCTAAAGCGGGCCACAGACTACACAACATTTGTACAAATGCGATGAAATTCGATGAAATTTTGTCGCTGTAAACACGATTTGCATAGTGTATGGCACTGCTTGAATAAGCGCCCAAACGGTTGGAGTAAAATCGGTCGGGATCGAAATATTTTGTACAAACCATCCTCCCAAACCATTTATCCTGTTGGATAATTCATCCCAAAAATAAGAAAATAAAAAAAAACCACAGTGCCGTAAAGAAGAGAGAATCGAACTCACAACACCATTTTTATATCGTCTTTCCAATCCGACATCTTCACCAGTGTACTAACTGAGCTTGATGCAGGACGAGGGATATTTGCATAGGCTTTCTGCCACCGAAAAATCACTAAAAACGCACAACGGTGGCTTCCTGGCGTATGGCCTCCTTTCAAGGTAGTTCTTTGTCTAGTGAAGGGAACAGGAAAGGGAACTGGAGTGAAGGAAACGGGAAACCCATTGAATGAGAACTGTGTTTTGCTTACTGCCTGCCTTACATACACACGCTACAGCTGCTAAAGCCGAGCCACAGCGTTGTCAGATCTACGGATTTTTCCGTAGATCTACGGATTTGAAGCATTTCTACCGAGCTACGGATCGATGCTCGAAATCTACGGACTTTCAGCATTTCCTACAGATTTTCTACGGATAATCAAAAAAGTCAACGGGATTCTACGGATAAACGAACATTCTTTCTGAAGACCAAAAAAAAAGGTCATCAAGTTTCATTTTGCCAAAATCAGTACATTTTTCGATTTTCGTCAAACCTACGGACTTGAGCGGTTTGCAATCTGGAAAGCCGGGCAACTTAACCGGTGGTTGTTTGCCGGTGGATTGAAATAGGGGAATGTGTTTTTTGCTGGCTGCCTGTTGTTGGCCGGTATTTATTTCTTCCTTCTTCGTCTTTGTCTTCAGTCAGATACAATGCGATTGCGCTGGAAAGTTAATGCCGGCGGTCGCAAATCGAATCATTCCCGGGCGCGTTCTTTTCTTATGTCAATTACGATAGGTTATTGATTACTCATGATTGGCATAGAGGCTGAACTTTGGGTGTACTTGTATATAATAGTGAATAAAAATAATGTTTCTTGCATTTTAATACAAGGAATGAATTCATCGTTTTACAATTGATTCAATATTTTTGCATTTGTTGAATTAAATTCTCATTTGTAACAATGTATTTTTCAAAGAAATTGCGTGAATTTAGGGGAAATCGGGGTTATTGAGGCTTTTCTCGTCAACTTTACACTAAGCGGTGCATATCATTCGATTCAACAATGAATTTCACACCTGTATCAATCATTTTTGTGCATTTCCGGATGCATTGCCATTTATTACAATGATTTTTTATTAACATTTTGCTTAATTTTAGGGGAAAACGGGATGATTGTGGTTATTCTCGTAAGCTGAGCACTAAGCGGTGTGCACCACTCGATTCAGCGATAAATTTTACACTAAATCAATTGGTTTTTGCATTTGGTATGTGAATTGCTCGATTGTTACGGTGAAATTTTTGCACAAATTTAAAAAACCTAGGGGAAGTTGGAGATATTTATCCATTTCTATTCATTCTTGTGCAAAAAAGCAACACGATTAGCTAGAGGATGAATAAATCTTGGAAAAATGTTGGATTACCTTTTGTTTGACTGCATTTCTTTGAAAAAATTCTTAAGTTTCGGGGAAAAGAGGCAAAATGAGCCACTTGTCGTAGTAAAAACAGAAATTGGAGTACACCAATCGATTCAGTCGACATTTTTACATATATAGATGAGTATGGTTTATAAGACTTTTTTGTTGCAAGACAGATTGCTACAATCGGAATTATATCTTTACACCCAAAAAAAAATAGGGGAAATCGGGTAAAATGAGACGTTTAGAGTCGTTTTATCAAAAAGCGGTGTAGACCATTTTATTCCTCGTGTTTTTGCAAAATAAATGGTTGTTTTCAAGAGTTTAGTACAGTTTAGGCGATCGTCACAGGAATAGGTACATTTTTTTGATCAAAAATCCCCACTGTACAACGGTTGAAAATAATAATGAATGATCCCGAAAATAGGTTGACGAAGAAAACAAATGACAATAACCAACAAGAAAAAGCTGGTCTTTGGTTAGTAGCAAAAGTGATATCATACTTAATAAAAAAAAACCGCAAAAATCCCAGTTTGTATGTCTTGCAAAAAGAAATAAGAGAAAATAGGTGGAACAACAAAAATGCATTTTTTGCAAATTTTGAAATTTAAATTAGTTCATATAAGTAGAGAAGAATAATGGAAAGGATGTGAAAATGAGGAGGTAGTCTTGTAGTAAATAAGTGTTTTAATAATAAATTTAAAAAAAAGATTGTTTTTGTCAATATAGAAGATATCTTAAGTATTGATTGCGAACAACCCCTCCAAAAAACGGCATTGTGGTTAGCAGTAAGTTATATAGCTTATTGCATGGAATTTTTTTTTCCAAATTTAAATTTGTATTTGTTTCAAAAAGTATCCGCGAATTTAATTGGAACAATAGAAAAATTGTAATGAACTTGTTTGATTGTAACTTTAATATTTGTTAAGATAATGAAAAGTAATGTAATGACTTTGTACATGTAGGCTAATTTTGATCCATTTAAAAAAACGTTTGCCGGTGCATTTGGGTACACACATATGCGCCCTTTGCCCCTAACGAAATAGAAATCATAATATACCTAACCTTTCAAAATTTCACGATTAAGACGTATATGAATAGTTTAAGTGATCCTGTTGTTTTTTCTTTTGGTGAAGAACATGCCCCTTTTCAAAACTATTTTCGAAATCACTGGATTACATTCTACATTTACGAGTTATAGCAGATTCTTCTTAACGAGTGCGTGCTACCCCTAGTTCCCCTAAACATTCGGATAGGTACAGGCAGTGATGTCAACCTTCCAGATTTTATTTTGATCTTCCAGACTTTTTGGACTTTTGCCAGACATTTTTTAAGGTTTCCAGACTTTTGACACTTCTTCCAGACAGTTCCATACTTTTGGATTTGGACAAAAATTGTTCTAAGAATCTATGAAAATTCAAATTTGTCCTGGTGTAAAATGGCAGGAAATGATGACAATTTATGAATAATGAATGCGTAAGTGTTCGGAACCTATCAATAATGGCAAATGCTTTGAAGACGTATGTTAAATTGAGAATCAGACAGAGCATAGTGACAGAAACATAATATTGGAACATTGCGCTCTGGGGACCAAAAAATAAAGGTCACCTCCTTCAAAATTTCGGTGCCCAGACATTTACAGACATTTTTTCAAAATCTTCCAGACTTTTCCGAAAAATAGTTGACAGCCCTGGGTATAGGTGATTCTCAGGAAAAAAATAATCGATCGCAGCAAGCCGACCGCAGAAAAAAAAACCATATGAGGGAAAAATGAAACACATCAGAGCAGATTTCTCCCTATTCGTTCGGGGCTTTCCACAATTATTTCTGTAGTTATGTCATTTTCAAGGGATAAAATTACTTCTAAACTTTCGCATCCTCCTCACAATAAGCGCTTCCACTAACAACCCAGGACTTCCACACAAGAATAAAATTTTAATTCAATGTGTAAACACTCCATTCCTTCAGCTACAGGTTTGAAATTCTTTTCATGAAATAACACTTTTTTCCCTCTAAATTTTCGAAAATTCCGGTGGACACTTCTGCACTTCCTTCCAGCTTTCACTGTATGCCATTTGTATTTAATTCCCGACTGTATTATGTACTGAAATAAAAAATTTTGAAAAAATTTCGTGGACGAAAAGAAAAACGCGTGCGGTTAGCAAAAGTCATCGTCTACTCCTTGACATTGTTCGCGTTTGTTACATACAAAATATCAACCCAAACTTATTTCATAAAACTTGTTTTTTTTTAATTTTTGGGTGCAACTTTATGCAGGTCAAATGCTACACATAACTATAATATGTCCATATTCAATCCATTCCTAGTTAAGTAATAACATTATCAGTGCTACTAATCAATTTTCAAGTTTTACAGAGCACCATGAAAATTGATTTGCTTCACATATTATTCGAATAACTACTGAAATGTGTAATGACTGTTGCAACCATATTTAAAAGCAACGTGCAGCGCTCAGTCATCAGTCAGTTATCCAGAGAAAGATCTGATCGCGACAGCCACAACAACATAAACCCAAAATGTTTTCCTTCACCAAAAGTTCATTCATTGTTTTGCTGATGGCATACCATACGATTTTATCAGGTAGGTTATTATGAAGGTAATTAGAGCTGATCAATTCTGACATCTAAAATGGGTGAGAGTGAGATCTTTAAGATCTTAAGACAAAGCTAGGAGAAAAATCGGAAAAAAAGTTTAAACGGGGGATTTCGCTAGTTTCAGTATGACCCATAGAAAAATGCGATTATTTTCAGCAGTTTGTTTGAGGTTGTTTTTAAGGTTGTTCAAAAATAACCATCTGCTCATGGTTATTTTCGATTCCTTCTAAAACATGACCGTATGAATAAATGTACATTACTGACAGTTAGAATTGGATAAAACTTAAGTCGTATCGAAATGAAAGATTCAACGCAGGTTTCAGTGGTTAAATAGCGTTATCGTTTAGTTGCTATCTCAGTAAGGTTCTTGCATAGCTACACTCTACGCTAGCGATTGGTATCAATCGCATCAGCTTTGACAAATATCGCTTTTCCAGTCTCTCCGTCATATAACCCGGAGGAACTAAAAATCAATAGCAGTAGCCTTAAAAATCGGCGCATTCTAAGCCAATCCTTCTTTTTCCAGCGGAAGGCCAAATCAAAACACTCCCAACAGTAGCAGCACACTTTGAAAGTCTGCGCTTTCCAAGCCAATCCGTCTATTTACCGGAAGGCCAAATCAAGATAAACAAACAGCAGTGAAAGCCTAAAATATCTCCGCTTCCTAAGCCAATCCGCCTTTTTCCACCAGAAGGCTAAATCAAAACAAACAAACAAACAAACAAACAAACAAACAAACAAACAAACAGCAGCAGCCTTAAGGATCTGCAATTTTTCAGTCACTCCCTGTTATTTACCGATGGAACAAATAATCAAAGCAGAAGCTCTAACAATCTGCTCTTTCTAGTCTCTCCATCTTATCTACCGGAGGAGCAATCAATCGTAGCAGCAGCCTTAACAATCTGCGCTTTTCCATTTGCTCTGTCTTATTTACCGGAGTCGGAACCATTTCCAAACAATCTGAGCATCAGCCTTGAAAATCTGTGCTCATATTACCAACTACGCCATAGTCGTGATTTCACGATTCTTATGAATCTCAATTCAGAGATTAACACGTCTGTCACTCACGAGAAAAGATCATTGACTGACTTGTGTTTTTGTTTACACTTCGTAGCTTCTCTTCCAGTGTTGCCACACTGGAATTTAATTATTTTCATATCTTTTATTTTTTATTTCGTACATTCTGAGATCTACAGTATAGGTTAAAAAAATTCAGTCGCACATTGTCATCTAATACACTGGGGTTTTAAACAAATTAGTTGATTTCTAGGAATTTCATTCTGTGTTCGAGCCGTAAAAAAAGAATCAATCTTAAAATATTTTCATCTCCAGTTTCAGCGCCGCTACCCCAACTGGGCCAGGAGGAAATTTGTGGCATCCCGGACCAACCCGTTCGCTGCAGTTGTGTTGGTGATAAATGTGAGCCCACATTTCTGAGAGCAATTCCGAAACCGTTGGTAGAAACTGTCCAAGAAAATGCTAGTACTGCACGAAAAACTGGAACGATGGTTTTGAATTAAATTTTTTCCCATCAATTTGTATCTGAATATAATGAAAAGTAAATGTCCTTTCCAAATAATTGATTACCTCAAAACTTCTCGATAGTGTCCACCTTCGAAAGAAACCCTGTTGGCACAGTTCCCGAAAAATAGGTCAATCAATTTACATTTCCAATAACGTTAAGTGATTCTTCAAGTCGACCGTCATTGAGCCGAAAACCAATAATGGGATTAAACCGTCAATGTCGTTTATTGGCCATTGTTTGTTAGAGAGTAAGTAGTTGTGTATGTCGTTCCTCTATAAAAAGAAAACGGAAACCGGTAAAGCTGAAAAATGGTCCTCAGATCACGAGTTCCGGAAAGTTGTGGGACCAAGAAGTAATATAGAAGACCAAGACGTCATCAGCAGCACAGTTTTCTGGTTGGTTCCGGGAACATCCATCAGGTGCGTGCTTCGCCAACCCATCCGTGCCGTGGCACGCGGAGAGCAAAAGTTGAATTCCGAAACCAAAAACCGACGGCATCAGCAGAACATTCCGGGACGTAGGCAATAAAGCGTGAAATAGGCGGCACGCGAGAATGATGAAGTTGTCTTTGCGAGGCCACGCGCGACCACAGAATCTAACCATCTGTCGTTGGATTCCGGTTGATTCGCGGCCCAGTTAATTTTCCGGTAGACGTCTTTTGGTGGGCATCAACGGATGTCGTGGTTCCGGGGATTATAAATCATCCAAACTTGATTGGTTTCGAGACGATGGGAACTTTTGCTACAATTGCTACTTCTGAACTAAAAAACTTTAGAACTTTAAGTTCTCTTGTTCTGATGACTAAGTTGACAAAAGATTCTTGGAAATCCCTGACGCTACAAAAAAACTGTCGATCATTTTTCAATAACTTAATTTATTACTTCGAAAATCTATAAAACGTCATCGATTTGTGCCGGTCACGAATCTACAGCTCCAATGTTTTTTTTAACTTTTTTTATGTTACCGTTATTCCTTCATATCGTAAGCATCGAGAGCGTTGCGTGTCGCAATTACTCTCATCCTTGTAATCTACAACGAATAGAAATTGAAAACAATACGAGCGAATGTCAGCGAATTCTGTCCCGGAATGGAACCAATCGTTCATTTCATAGCGATAGCTTGGAAATAGGGCTATCAGCATTGCAGGATGTTTCAAATATAGAAAAGGAAAAGAGAAAGTTAGAGTCAAGTTCATCCTTTTGAAGAATAGATTGCTAACAGCTGCGAAAAGCTACCATCGATACTAGCCGGTAATAAATTTGCTCTAGGTGTTGGAGGTTTTCCAGCTTCAGCTGTAATAATAACTTCGCTATGAAAAGATAAAGGAAATCGGATTGAAAACGAGGAGATGTGTTTTTTTTCAGCTTGTTGGATATTAATATTGTGAATATAAAATAAAAGAGAAATATATATTAGATTTATGCTATCTATCCATTTTGATTACAACAGTGGATTTATTTGAGGGTTTAATTCGTTGTTCGTATATTCGTAGCTCTGATATTTTGTTATTCACTCTTGGGCAAAATCTTAACGCTAACGTTTGCATTAAAGTTCTATTGAAGTTCCTCATGGAACCAAAAAGTTCGTATCAAGTTCTGCATGGAACCAAAAAGTTCGTAAGAAGTTCTGTATGGAACCAAAAAATTCGTTTAAAGTTCGTAACGAAGCACGATAAGCCAAATTGAATCCTGGATTTTTTAAGGTACTTGCAACGCACAAAAATATTCTATGCTACTTGTTTAGACTTTTTATGTTCGTTCAGAATCCCAAAACAAGCACTTATTTTCATTTCTCTCGAGTACCTTTTATCCAGCCAAATATGAACTTTTGATGCACAAAATTAAGTATCCATGCGACTTTTGGTTACTTGGGGTTGAATTTAATTGCAAGAAAATCTGAGAAACAGCAAATTGACAAAAAGTTTAAAACCAGTACCTTTGAAAATTCGTCAAAACTTTGTATTTTGTTTGTTTTGTGTTTTAAAAATAAAAAGATGCGAAAATGAGCCAAATAACGACAACTTTTCTATCCTCTTTTCAAAATTACCATGTATGACTCAAACAATTTTGACGGTTCATTGATAAGTACTATTAATACCACTTTTTATTTTTTTTTCTGGTCAGGATTTAAAAAAAATCAACAAAATATATCCTAATATGCAACGTATAGCTTTTAACTTCAGCTTTCTTGGACACAGGCTTCGGATTCATTTGAGAGCAAACACCCACGGAGCTAAAATCTGCTCCCACTCTTTAAGCGGCAAGAAAGAATGAGAAGGAGTGACCATTTAGCTCCAGATGCTATGCTCCTAGGGAGCTCTTTTTACCTCTCACTCTGCTCTGAAAAGAGAAATGAGCGCTCTGTGGGAGTAGATCCCTAGAAGAACGCCTTTGAGGTAAACGTTATGTACTGGAAATCTGACTGGCCCATGTTCGTTTGTTTTGGTTTGCGCCGGCGATGTATTTTGGAAATGATTTAATATGAATAGCAAGAGCTAGAACGTGTTCTCGCTTATTAGTTAGTTTAGTAGAGTGGCCCAAATAAGCAGATAAAAAGGGTGGCTTAATGGTATCAAACTTTATACTGTTTATATTTTCCTTTACCAACACTGTTGGTGTAAAAATATGTTTTGAAAAATTACTAAATTTTTTATTAAATAAATATTTTTATAATTCAGTTACCAGTCTGGGCAAATAATCATCAAATTCATCAAAATGCAAATCAAAGATTCACCTTTTAAATCTCGATTATATACGCTGGGATATGATTGTTTTGAATCACGCGTTTGTTAATTTCACAATTTTATTCATCATAACATGAACTTTTATGATTCAAACTAGTTGATTTTTAGTATTTTTTTTACCCCTAAATGTATGCAGCACCTTTATGCCTCTTCATTAACATCATTTTTGACATGATTGTTTTGCATCGCGCGTTTGTTTTTTTTTTTTAATTTTATCTATCAGAACATGAACTTTTATGATTTAAGCTAGTTGATTTTTAGTTTTTTTTTACCCCTAAATGTATGCAGCACAAATATGCCTTTTCTTTAAAAATTAATTTTGACATGATTGTTTTGCGTCACACGTCTGTTAATTTCAAAATTTCATCTATCATAATATGAACTTTTATGATTTAAGCTAGTTGATTTTTAGTATTTCATATCCCTAAATGTATTCAGCACCTTTATGCTTTTTCTTTCAAATCATTTTTGACATGATTGTTTTGCTTCACGCGTTTGTTTATTTTAAAATTTCATCTATGATAACATGAACTTTTATGATTTAAGCTAGTTGAGTTTTAGAATTTTTTTACCCCTAAATGTATGCAACACCTTTATGCTTTTTCTTTAAAATAATTTTTAACAAAAAAATTTTCGGACAAAACCAAAACTTACTGCAATTGGTGCTTTATGCGTTATTTCATTACAAATATATCTAATTAAAATTTAATTAAACTAATTTTTCAAACGTTTTCATTTGATTTTTCATTAAAAACAACGTTTGAGTGACTAGCGCTCTAAGCGATTCTGGCGGTAGGACCCAGTAAACATTAATCGGCAGAGAGGTAACTCAAATCGACAGAGGGATCGTATCGATCTCTCTTGCGATTTTGCATCATCTAATCGGCAAAGAGGAACACACCATACGCGTGCCTTGGATGAGTGACACGAAATAATCTAAGAAACGCCCTCCAGAGAAACACACGAAAACAACCCGAATCGTGTTTGTATATTTCTCTTCGAGACGCGTGTTTGTCTGCCTGCGAAGTCGACTGCTACGATTGAAAGCACGCATATAAAAAAAACACGGAGATAAATGCGACCACACCGTACGAGAGTACGATTCAAACTGATTTCGCATCAGCGTTGCCAGATTGAAAACCGCTCAAGTCCGTAGATTTTAGGAAAATCGAAAAATGTACTGATTTCGGCAAAATTAAACTTGATGACCTTTTTTTTTTTTTGGTCGACAGGTAGAATTTTCAGTTATCCGCAGAATCCCTTGAATTTTTTCGATAATCCGTAGAAAATCCGTAGGAAATGCTGAAAATCCGTAGGAAATGCTAAAAATCCGTAGATTTCGAGCATCGATCCGTAGTTCCGTAGAAATGCAGAAAATCCGTAGAACTACGTGTAGAGATTAGGAGAGGTTATAGGAAAAATGAATGGTAAATATAAATCTTATTGAAAAATACCCGAGATGTATAAAATTGGATAACCGTGTAAATATGTAAACGGATGATATGAAACGGACGGCCGTTTCTCGTCGGTCGCTAAGTTTCATAGGATGTTGGTGTGGCGAGTTCGCCATAAAGGTGTTCTTTGCAAGAGGTGAAATTAGGCAGTTAAGAAAATATAATTTACGGATACAGACGTTTTTGAAAAATGTTGTCCATTGAAGGAAAGTGCGACGAAGGAACGTCCGGTCACTACACTACGGAGAAATCCGTAGATCTGGCAAGGCTTTTTCGCATGTACGCATTCGTATTCGTTGCCTCTAGGTATCTCGGCAGGACAAACCGAATGAGAATATTTGCGTTCTTGGAGTGTCGCCGAAATTCTAAACTTTTTATTCTAAGTTCGGTGACTCAACTCTCAATTTTTTGCATGCTCTGTCGATTTTTGAGAGGACGCGCTTACTGAGGAGTAGCGAGAACCCAGTAAGCGCGTCCTCTCAGAAATCGACAGAGCATACAAAAAATTGAGATTTGAGTCACCGAACTTAGAATAAAACGATTAATTTCGGTGACACTCCAAGAACGCAAATATTCTCACTCGGTTTGTCCTGCCGAGATAGGGGAAAGGTTTCCTAAATGGGCCTATCGGGTTAAATGACCCTACAGCTGTTTGATGAAATGGCTGACTAGACAGCTCATCTGACTAGTGCATTTTGAGGGAGATACGCTTAGAACATAAGGCAAGAAGAAATTTTATGAATTTACAAACTCAAAAAAATTTAAAAAATCATACAAGGTTTTGATACATTTTGATGTAATATTTCGTCTTTTAAAAATTATGCGTAAAGAAGCTTAAAACAAAAACTAGGATGATTTTTGTTTCTTACTCAAATGAATTTAAGAAATAAAACATATTTCAGCTTTTGTGGAGGTTTAATAATGCCAATATAGTGGAATAATAGAGTGTTTTTGTATGCCTCCATCATGTTTGTAAAATGCCTCCATCCTAAAATAACAGGTTAAATAGAATAAATAAATGATTTTTAACATTGAACCTTCAAATCAAAGCTCTGAATAACATCTTAAGAGAGAATTGAAGATCTAAAAATAGATTTGATAAAGTTTTTCTCATGGATGAACTGCCTCCATAGTTTGGCAATTCTAACTTTTGTTTTATTCCATAAAATTAAAATACATAGATTTTTGTAAAACTTCAGCTTTGTCGTACGGAAATTATTACTTTCTAGCAGTTTCAATGAAATTATACGGAAATATTGCCCAAAAAACAAAAATTTTGTTCAAAACATAAATAGGCGCATTTAGCCCGCACGGTTTCAGGTTCGGCATTTTATACATCCCTTATAATAAAATCGTTTTCTTGGAAACAGAAGAAAATTTTAACACAAAAATTACTCCTATCTATAGAAAACAGATGTCTGCACACGTGTATATAGTTTTTGCACACATATTCGATGTGATATTTGATTAAATCAGTATTCTGCTTAATAGGCGCATATAGCCCGCTCCTCCCCTACCTAGAGGCAACGAATACGAATGCGTACATGCGAAATAAGTTTGAATCGTACGCTCGTACGGTGCGCACGCGTTTTATCCCCGTGTTTTTTATACGGGTGCTTTCAATCGTAGCAGTCGACTTCTCAGGCAGGCAAACACACATCTCGAAGGGGAACATACAAACACGATTCGGATTGTGTTCGTGTGTTTCTCTGGAGGGCGTTTCTTAGATTATTTCGTGGCACTCACCCAAGGCACGCGTATGGTGTGTTCCTCTCTACCGATGTGATGATGCAAAATCGCCAGAGAGATCGTTACGATCCCTCTGGCGATTTGAGTTACCTCTCTGCCGATTCATGTTTATTGGGAAAGAGTTATTTTTAACTGCCAGGAGTTTGAGAGTTCCTCCTCTATGAGTGGTACTGCTCTGCCTCTTTTGAGTCGCACCTCGGGATCCGTCCGAAGCCTGCTTGGACACTAAGTGAACTTCTTTTTAGCATTCCGTAGCTGATATACAGTATTTTTTCCCAAGCATGTTTTTCGGATTACTTTTCTTAGATTCTGAATAACAGGAAACTGAAGTTTTGTAAGTGAATATTGCCTGAGAAACATATTTGAGTAACAATATGAGGTTTATAAATCTTGTAAAAATCGGTTGAAAAACAAGAACATATAGCGGTTTTAAGCGAGGAATGTCAAATCGACATTCAAGGTCTGATTAGGGAGTTTTTTTCCTGGGATTTCAGGGTGAGTACATTAAACAGTAATGATGCAAAATTAAAGATTCCTAGAATTCATTCAGGGCTCCCGAAATTTTTGTACAGTTACAAGCCGCCAAACTTCCAATAGTGTCTATTGTCACTCAAGAGCGGATTAGGGTTAATGAAACCTTATTGTGTCGTCGGAAAAAAAAATGAATCTAAATAGTTCTAAAATGATAGCTGATTTTTGTTAAAATTTGTTATTAATCGAAAAAGTCTGCCTGGGATGGTTTCAAAAATTAAGTTTAACGACCTTCCGAAAATCGTTTGGGCAGAAGTTACTTTATTCCGCAAATCTTCAATGCATATAAATTGCCACTTTGAAGTACTTTTTGCGATGCAAGAAAGAATGACTGGACGAAGTTTACTAGGGTCAGTTTAATTTCTACAAAAAAAAATTATTTGCTTTAAAAGTTATCCACTAGACTTTTTTTTATTTATTTTTTAACTTCCAAAATAGTTAAAAACAAAAGAAAAAAAATCTTCAAAATGTTGAAATATATATTAACTTCATTGTACTGAAAACCATGAATTTTCGTTTATTAATTTTTTTTTTTCAAAAATAAAACTTTTCCTGAGAGAATAATTTTTTCAAGATAATTTCATAATTTTTAAAATTATCAAGAAGGCTTCAAACACAAAAATTAAGAGAATCGAACTAATTTTTAAACTTCAAAAGTTGGCTTTGCAAGGAAATTTCCAAATAAAAATTGTTATAAAGAATTCATTCATACTTGCAGTAATTTGTGTAGTTGCGGCCAAGGTTACCATGACATCGAGCATATTGTTTGGTCGAGCGAGGTCCATCTTGTCGCTAGAACGAATTTGATAGACTCCCTTCGGGCCCGAGGAAAACCACCCTATGTTCCAGTGAGAGATGTGCTGGCTGTGATAGACTTGGACTACATGTTCGAAATATACCTTTTCCTAAAAGCTATTGATCTTCGTCTATAATTCGTTTTTTTTCCCTATCTATCTTCTTTCTTTTCTTCAAAAAGTGAACTAGATATAAGCACACAATTGTAATCAAACAAAACGTGTTTGGCTCCTTAAAGCCTGAAGGTATAAGCCGTTTCAAATAAAGAATTTACAAAAAAAAAAGAATTCATACATGTAATTACTCAAACTAAAGATAGCTATTTATTTTGAAAATTAAACATTTACTATATATTTACATTTACTACATATTTCTTAAAATGTAAAAATGACGGTTTTCCATTTGCATTTTTTTAAATCCTTGAGCATTTCAACTGACTTCAAGATTTTGTATTTTAAGAGAACTAGGCTTCGAAAGGCGAACGTTTCAAATTTGTATACGAGGTAACATTCAATGTAATCTTTCTTTCGGATCCCTGAGATTCCGTTTTCGTATCTTTCGAAAACCCAACAAAAAAAGGACAATCTAACGCATTTTTAGCCATATCTCAGCCGGTAACCCTAGGCCTCACCATAAGTAGGGGAACATGCCCTATTATGCGCCACCTAAGCGAATCGCTGATTTTCTATGTATTCCACGTTCAAATTGTGTTAAAAATGGGTGCAATCGTTGAAGAAAATTGTTTTCTACAAATGCCTATGATTTTTTTATTTTTCAAATTGCTATAGTTGCTTCAAAAACTTGATTTTTAAAAACCTTATTCAAAGCCACAGAACAAAACTGTGTTGCAAATACGCGCCGCCGTGTATTCAATACGCGCCTAGCAGCCGAACACACCCGAAAGCAGCCGAAGACCGAAAACACACCAATACTTACAGACACTTTGAATGAAAATAAAATCAAAATGGACTAATCAAAATTAAAAAAAAAATTAAAGTAGATTTTTTAGGCTGAATTAACGCTCAAAATAAGGTTTTAGACTTTTTGTTCATTTTCAATGAAAATTGGCCTTTTTGAAAAATTAATGCTATTATCAGCCTACTACGATTGGCGCGTTATAACGAGCGCATGGGCCGTGATAAAACATACCCATAAAAAGCATACCATAGCGAGTTCGGTATAATTTTTTAGCATTAAATCGTAATTTAGATTCTCCTCTATCGATGTGCCAGAAAATATTGTCTTATTCGTTTTTCTCTGCTTGGTGACACCTTATTGAAAGTGTTTTAAAATTTAGATCGAAATGAAGAAAAACCTAAATTGTGAAATTATCACGACACAGGAGCATTTTAAGGAAAAATTCATACTTGCCATGACCAATCACAGCATTTAGAACAAATTGGTAATATTTTGCAGGCTTAAAATGCTTCAGATTCTTCAAAACAAGGGTGGCGCGTATTAGCCACATGGGGCGTTATATGAACTTTTCCCCTACTTTCCAGCTGGCGTATTGTTTTCTTATAATATGCACAGTATACAGACAGCACCCAAACATACACATACACATCGTGAAGCTCACCGTGTTAACCATTCAAATCACCCATAACTCACTCACTTTAGTGCAATAAATCCGCTTAGCTTGGTTCCGCACGTCGTCGTTTTCGTTTGCTGGTGGTGGGAAAAACGTAGAAAATGGCAGAAGCAACTGAGCCAGAACTGCGCTGGCAAAATACTGCTCCCAATAAATTGCTGTTTTTCTGCTGCCGCTATTGGTTCTTTTTTTTCCTTTTTTTCCCTCGAAGGATACTCCAGCAAGGATTCAGAGATGCCGTGCGGGGGCGTAGAAGATTGAAGCTAAGTGAAACCTTCCTCCAACCCCAGCAACAACGCCAAGATACAACAATACAATGCATATGCCGGGCACGGAGCGGAAAAAGAAATTTACGAATATTTATTGGTGCATTCCTGGCGTTCTTCCGCATTACTCCATTGTGTGTGTGGGAGGGTGGGTTTGTCGGTGGAAAGAAAGGTAGAAATCCTAGCCGAGGGTAAACCGGAATTGGAGACGCTTCCGGCCGAAAAGAACCAAGCTGGGCACCATAAAGCAACCGGAAGTAACAATCACCGTTTGGCTGTCGTTTATTCGATATCAGCCATGGTTTATTCTTATTTTAAGAGTTTTGGCTCTCCGTGGCCATGTCGAACAGAATCCTCAACATACCCATATTTTGGAAGATTCAGGGAAAACGTTGAAGCTCCAAGCTGTTACACGAAATGCATATGTTGTTGTTACCTTCGCACATGCAAATCACACAATCCCATTTCACGGATGCATTTATTTTCCATTACCCGTGCTTGTGCTTTTCCTCCCCATCTTGTTACTTACAAGTCCCCTGGCTCTGCGGGATCTGGACCGGATCTTATTTTACAATTGTGACGAAGTGGAACGAAATCGGTGAAATGGGCTACATGATGCAAGTAATTTTTATTGCTGGTACTTTTTGCGTTACCTGTGCTGACTGCCATCGGCGTGAAATGGTGGTACGGATTTCGATTCGGATGATTGTGTATCGGATTTCAATCAGATTTTTCAGTAGTGCGAACGTTCAGTTTCTAGCTCAGAGTTATCAGGGGGTGCGTCTGAACTCTGAAATTGATTCTCAATTCTGTCTGAACAAAAGTTATTTCTAGCCTTCTTTGATAAATATTACCGTTTATTAAAGCAGGAGTGCTAAGCTTAATTCACCCCACTTTTGACGGTCACCATACCGGGAAAAAAGTTATCTAACATGTTACTAGGCAATATCCGAGCATTTTTTGTCAAAACCCAGAAATTACTCAACAAAAATCAAGAAAAAAAATAAAAAAAATGTTTTCATCGAAACTCATTGACAGATTTTAAATCGAATTTTAAGCTTCCGAAAAACCTTTCATGATTATATTATTAAACCTACTAAAAAATTTTCATTTTGGAGCCATAAATAAAAAAAAATTAAATTTTATTAGTTTTCTTTCTGTTTTTTTTTATTTGCCAAATAAAATGAATATATCCGACGAAAATCCGATCATTTTTTAATAAAATCTGGGCAACCGGGCCGGGCCGAACTGTTCCCAAATTTTGTATTAAATATCCGGACCAACCCGGATATAACCGAGCAATCTGGAAAACTTATTTTAAAGGGTGATACGGTCAAAATTTGGTCAAGGGAAAACGCTTGTAAATCGGTGAAATCGTTTATTTATAAAGTCAAATTTAATTTCTTTTTCAAGTTTAATTAGTATAAAATTCAGGAAAAATATTCAGTTAGGCTTCCGCTTACGGCAGGGGTTACCTGCCATCAGATTTTGTACAGCCACCTTGTCCACCTTCTTCGCCGCAGAAAGCCAGTTTGCCTTGAACTGCTGCTCATCCTTAGCAGTTTTTTTTTGGTCTTCTTTAGGTTCCGCTTGACAATAGCCCAGTATTTCTCAATTGGGCGGAGCTCTGTCATGTTGGGAGGGTTCTTGTCCTTGGGAACCATCTGCACGTTGTTGGCCGCGTACCACTCCATGGCCTTTTTACCGTAATGGCAAGATGCCAAATCCGGCCAAAACAGTACGGAACAACCGTGTTTCTTAAGGAAAGGCAGCAGACGTTTATTCAAACACTCTTTCACGTAAATTTCTTGGTTGACAGTCCCGGAAGCTATGAAAATGCTGCTTTTTAAGCCACATGTACAGATGGCTTGCCAAACCAGTTTTTCTTCGTGAACTTTGACAGTTTCATGTGCTTGAAAATATCTGCTACATTTCCTCTTCCTTTTGCCGTATAAAACTCCTGTCCCGGAAGCTGCTTGTAGTCGGCTTTGACGTAGGTTTCGTCGTCCATTACCACGCAGTCAAACTTCATCAGCATTGTCGTGTACAGCCTCGCGTGTACAGGATCGCGCTTTGGCCGTCGTATTTTGTTTATCATCGCGATTTGGAGTCACTTCCTTCTTGTAAGTCGATAGTCCGGCTCGTTTTTTGGCTCGATGCACGGTTGTAGACGATACACCCGGCTTATTTGCGGCATCTCGGAGAGAGAGGTTAGGGTTTCGCTTGAAACTACCGGCAACTCTCTTTGTCGTCTCAGCGGCTTCCGGTTTTCGATTTCCCCCCGATCCAGACTTCCTGACTGTCGACAAACGTTCCCCAAACACTTTAATTACATGTGTAACGGTTGATTTGGCAACTTTTAGCGATTTTGGATTTTCGCGATGCGCTAGCAAAATTTTGATACGGTGCTCTTCTTCCTTGGACGGCATTTTGACAACTGAAGAGTGAACTCCAAAATCAAAATAGGAGCAACATTCTACACACACATACCTTCAAAATGAGGGGTGTTCAGGTTTTTTTTTAATGCAAAATTGAAAGAAATACGTCATGTTGATATTGACCAAATTTTTACCGTATCATCCTTTAAGTTCTTAAACAAAACAACAAACTCATGTTTAGATAAGCTCACGGGTTGTGCAAAAAAGTTGTACGGGAGCATTTTTTGTGCCTTCCTTTATCCCCAATGGAAGGATGAAGGGATCTTTAATAATCATATATGTACCGTCAACTGGGGCAACATGCAACACTTTTCCACTTCAATGGCTTCTAAAAACTTAATGTCCCCAGATAATCATACATCTTATACATCAAAAGTTTTAAGGTTGATGGGACACCAAATTGACGCAGTCAGAGAAATTATTGGTTTCACCAGTTATTTTTAAATTTACAAAAACAAGCGATTTTCACCCTGCTAAGAAAAAGGGGTGAGTTCCAACAAACTCTGTTATTAATGAAAAATCAAATGAAAACGTTTGAGAATTTATTGTTTTTGATATATTTGTGATTTCATAACGCATAAAGCACCTGTTCGCGCACATAAGGGCGATTCCGGGTTTGGTCGCGTTCCGAACTTCAATTTTCATGCAGGTTTTCCGGATTGGGGTCACTGACCTCACACGCGGTGATACAATCACTAAAAAGTCTAACTGTGTTAAATTTTCAAACACTTTATTTGCGGACTAGTAAAAACACGACTTTATTGCGGTAGTAAAGTTCACGCGGCGGTGGTGTATTCGGGACTGGTTTATTCTACTATCTTCTACTAGTAGAACCTAGCTACCTAGCACTTATTGTTTCAGAAGGCCTTTTCGTGAGTGCCTTCTTATCTACCTAAGTAGACAATAGGGTCTACTCTGATCTCGAAGAGTACAACGAGACCAGTAGTAGTGGACTAGGGTGGCTACAATAATTTGGCTTTAACAGCACCAATTGCAGTCATTTTTGGCTTTGTTCGAATTAAATTTTACATTATTTCTGTCAAAAAATTTTTTAAGGAAAAAGCGTAAATTTGCTGCATACATATAGGGGTAAAAAAATACTACAAAATACTACTAAATCTTAGGGTGCATGAAATTTTAATGTTTACAATCGCGTAATGCAAAACAATTATATCCCAGCATATGGAAACGAGATTTATGAGGTTCAGTTCTGATTTGCATTTTGTTGCATTTTGCCCCAGACAGGTAACTAAATAATAAAAATATTTATTTAAAAAAATTTGATAACTGTTCGAAAAATATTATAAATATATTATAATATAACATTAACCGTGTTGGTATAGGATAATGAAAGCAATATAAAGTTTGTAGATGATGATGACGTTAAGCCAATCCGTCATACTGGGTAGAGTTTTTTACGGCATCGAAAAATGTCATAATTTGTACATCTATTGCTCGGTTTTTTTAAATTTTTTACGAGAATCAAAAACTTTTAAAAACTCTTTCACTATGTTAAAAATTATGTCATCATCGATTTGTTATCATTCAATGATAACTTTATAACAGTATATTGAAATAAAAATTGAATGTGTGTTGTGGTATACAAATGTTGCATCTAACCCTGCTTTTGCCTGATGCCCCGTTTGACGGTAATCATTTTCCGTACCACATGCTCTCAAATGCAAAAAGGGTTGCCTTTTTTTGATTAGTTCTCAAATGATGGACAAAATTGTAGACGAGACCCCTCCCAAAAACTTTTGGTTCCATTTGAATAGTTCTCGGGTTATGCAATTTGGAGCCGCACTGCTATCCTTCTAATGGAACAAAGAAGGGGTCTAAAATAATCATAGAAATATTACTCGTATCTCGTATCTAATTTTGGTTCCATTTACTTGAATAATTTAAAAAATAAAAGAGAAAGATATAATCGGATCCTTGAATCAGAATTTTCATCTGTAGCATACGAGAGATGCAAATGACTTTACCAATTGTTTATTCCGAAAGTGGAAGCAATTTTGTTAGCTGAGAGGATAAAACAAATTATGACCAATAAATTAAACATCAACTTCACAACTGCTCTCCTCAATGTGATACAAAATGAATTGCATCCTGCCACTTCCATCCTCTTTCCATTCGCCACTCCTCTGCCTCCATCAATTGGCTGTCATAAAAGTAACAACCTTCCAATCAAACTTTTATCACCGAGTCAGCTGTTGTTGATAAAATTGTGGCTGATTGAATACATCCATCGGACGCTGAAAAAAAAGAAAGAAGAGTATAAAATTGCGCCCACATGTATGCAACACATTTTTACGCATTCCTGTTTATTTTATTTTTTTTTATTCTCCTACTCCACCCAATGCAATGATTGTAGAATTACACACCCACGCCGCCCACATGTATGCAAATTTCACGCACCGAGTTTCAATAATAAATCATTCAACATCACACCGAGAATGGAACCGTTTATTTATTCATTTTGGGGCGAGAGTTCGCTTTTTGACGCCGAGCGGTCCTTTGCTTAACTTGTTCAGATTTTTTTTTCTTCTCATGAGTACCTACCCTATGTATTGCTCCACATCATCGCCATCATCACCATATTCTACACATTGACTGACTGAGTGAGGGAGGCTCCATTCTCCCAGTCATACCGACCCTTTTTCATCCATGCATCGATGCAATGTTTCAGGTGCCGTTCCGTCATTTATTCGAGCATAAATTAGGGTGCTAAAGTGTTTCTGCCTCCGATTTCGGCAGCTTCCGGGAGTGGTGGTCATCAACAGATTTCGTTTATGTGTGCTTTTTTTTTTTTAGTCGATTGCAAGTTGCTTTACCTACTGCTTTTTCTCACTTTTCCATCCCGCGGGATTCAATATGTTTTAATAAAATAAAAAATTAAACTTTAAGTGGCAAATAAATTCCCTCATACCGGGCAATATGTAGCTTGTGATGGATTCGTTTTCATTTTCTCTCGCCTTTTATACATATTTTTTGGCTGCTATTTCATCTCTTGACTCCTCCGGGTTGATTGCTTCTGCCAATGATGGCTTCATTCGAACGGAAGCCAACAGCCAGCAGTGGACAAAATGACGTTTGAGCACTTGAGATGAGCCTGGATGAAAAGAGGCTTTCTTTTTTTTATGGATTTGCAATCATAAGTTGATCAATTTTTGTTCGAATTTCGGGGAAAATCGATGCTTACCAAATAAGCGTAAGGATTTCGTTTATGGGCTATCGATAGGCTTTTTTAATTTTGAGAGTGATTTCGGATTGTTTCTAACAAGTTCATACGTGTAGGAATAATTTTTTTTTCTTCATAAACTAAAATTAGTACACTAGGGTTCGATAAATTATTCAAAAATGCAAAAATTACTGTTATGGTAAAGAAACCATACCTTCTTCAAATTTCAACCGATTTTGATAAATAACCACTTTAAATCTTTGTTTTGAATTGGCATTTAAGGTCCATCAAAAATAAAATTTTCTTACCATAGAGTCTAAAAACCTATCGATGAAACAATACTTGCTTAAAAAAATGCGTGTTATATAATTAATTCTATCATAAATCAGATAAGACGATCATTTACAAATTTATACACCTTAACTAATCAGAAAACAGATTCCAAATAACTGTTATGCAGTCCTCGATATTTGAATCTAGGAAGAAGTCACTAATAATCAAAGGTTTGAAGAACCTCTTAGCTGAATGAAACTATTATTTCAAAGTAGTCGAAGATTCCTTTGAATTCAGCTACAGTATTTGAAAGACCCAAATACTAGTATTTCACTAGCTACTTGCTAGCATCCTCAGTGGGTTATCGACTGAAGAAAGTGTATCATATCCCTCCCTTAAATTGTCCAAGCTAGGTAGCTCTGAATTATTTGTAGGTAAAAAGAACCTTCGAATGCTCGGCAAATGTGCCGTTGTCAGTTTCTTGGGCCTACCTACCCTTTTCTGGGTGTTGTCAGGTAGATTATTATTGTTACCCGCCCTATTTTGGGCGTTGTCAGGTAAATTATATTTCTTCCTACCTAAGAACTTGAACAGCCAACTATGACCTGGTCCGTTGTCTCCGTTCAACAGTTTAGCTGAATTTTGATTGAAAATTTCAATACTTTCCGCTACATCTAACTTCAGCGAATTGCTGTTCAACGATCGAAGTAAAGAAATATTTTCTTGATCGATCAAGAAAATATTTCTTTACTTCGATCGTTGAACAGCAATTCGCTGAAGTTAGATGTAGCGGAAAGTATTGAAATTTTCAATCAAAATTCAGCTAAACTGTTGAACGGAGACAACGGACCAGGTCATAGTTGGCTGTTCAAGTTCTTAGGTAGGAAGAAATATAATTTACCTGACAACGCCCAAAATAGGGCGGGTAACAATAATAATCTACCTGACAACACCCAGAAAAGGGTAGGTAGGCCCAAGAAACTGACAACGGCACATTTGCCGAGCATTCGAAGGTTCTTTTTACCTACAAATAATTCAGAGCTACCTAGCTTGGACAATTTAAGGGAGGGATATGATACACTTTCTTCAGTCGATAACCCACTGAGGATGCTAGCAAGTAGCTAGTGAAATACTAGTATTTGGGTCTTTCAAATACTGTAGCTGAATTCAAAGGAATCTTCGACTACTTTGAAATAATAGGAAGAAGTATTTTTCCCCTAATTTTCATATTTGGAATATAACTCAAAAACTGTTCTACTGATTTTTTTTTACATTTAACTTTCGTTGCCGAAATCACAGAAAAATCTTTTATTACACAGAATTTTGAGCAAATTTCCATGACAGAATCTGTGTTACAGAACAAAAAATTTTGAAAAACTTTCAGATTTCACAGAACTTTTGAATTTTCTATTGATTTCCAAAATTATAATTTTTTGGTCAATGTTAAGTTTAGGTTTTTTTACTTGGAATTAAAAAAGTATGATAAGATTGGTAATTTTTATTGATTTTACCCAACTTAAATTTAAAAGAGACCCAATTTATTATAAGTCACAGAGATCCATCACAGAATTTTTGGGAAAAATCACAGAAAGTCAGAAATTTTTTTCTCAAAAACACAGAATTTTTTTTCGGCAACCTTGCTTAGCGCCCGATTGTACACAGCAAGAAAAATTCGTGTAATTTTAGACCGAAAACGATGCACGAAAACGGAACATCAATTTTGATGTAAAATTTTACCACGATGTATTTTTTTCAAGAATGTAATTTTTGAGGCGTGTAAATTTAGATCGAAAACAATGCACGAAATCCGGTGACGAAAGCCGTCGTGTAAAAATACACGGGGATGTAAATTTTAAAATGTATTATCATAAATATTAGAAATCTTTGCTTAATATTCTGGTTTTGCTGTTGTCTATGGATGAATAGGCTGCTTTTAAAATTTTAATTTCGCATATATTTCCAAAAATAACCTACAAAGATATACACCTCACGCACAGCGTCAGCCTGGAATTTTGTTTCATCCGATGATTCCCAGCACGGTAATGTTGTACAGATGGCCGTCACCAAGATCCTCGATTCGTCCTAGAACACCATTTGCGAAAAATCTGATCTTGCTGCAATGGAGAGAAAACTGATTAATTTCAACAGCATTCTTTTTTCTATATGACATTATTATGAACCTACCAGCTTTTGAAGGATTTTGGAAATGCCAGAGCTACGCCTACGACTCGTTTTCGAATAATTTTCTTACTTGTTTACTTTTTATCCGACGCGCGCCACAAAAGTTGCACTTTTGCATTTAATTTTAAATCAAACATACAATTTTACACTGTTTGTGATATAAAATTCATTGACCGCTTGATTTTTACATCACGGAATGTTAAATTCTAGCAAAACAATGTATTTCTATCCACTTTTTGAAAAAAGACAAAAATTACATCAAAAGGAGTTGAAAATTACATCGTCTTCGATTTACACTTGTAAAAAATTAGACTACTCGTGTTTTAGATTCCGTATGTGGTGGTCCCGTTCTGGACCGTTCGTCGGTTCTCTTCAGACTGACCCTCTGCTCTCGACTATGCCAGCTTTTTATAGTCGTTTATACTCGGGCAGTTTATCTCGTGCGTCAGGACACCACATCCTCCGCTTGCACAAAAAGCTGTCTAATTGCATTCAGGCATTTTTTAAATACATATCTAGCAAATGTCAAAATACTTCTCTTCAATCAGTTGTTTCCGTCTCCGCTCAATGTATTCATGTGTTTCATTGTCTTCTATTATATCAAGTTTTCTCTGTTCAGAATTATTCATCACTTATGCAATTACCAATCTTTCTAAAGAGTCGTTGTTATTGTATTTTCTTCCTCAATTTTTCTATTTTTCAATTGTAGTTTAATGATTATCTTTATCAGCCATTACTATAGTTATTTTACTCCTTCCTTATATAGTTACTTTATGTTTCTCCTTTCATAATCTTATTTTTTCTGCATCATCTTTCTTTTCCCATCATCTACAAATAACGTCATCTTCACTATCATATCCTCCCCTCTCTTCCAGGCTTTATTCAACCTTCACCATCTCCTCAGCATTTCTTTGTTTCTTCTCTCATATTATTTTTCATTTATAATCCCATTGTTATCCATCAAAGTTACTGGTATTTTTCTACAATCTCTTATCGTCTCACGTTATTTTCCTTATTTTTTCATTTGCTTTTCTCATTTCCCATTTCATTCTCAATGCCACTACACTTGACCATGAACTTTAACTCGGAATGAGGTTTAAGCTTTCCTTATTATTTTTTTTTTCCATTCTTCACCTGACCATGAGTTTATACTCAGATTCAGGATTTTGGCAATTTATTATTCTACCTGACCTTGAGCCGATACTCGGATTCAGGATTTAACTGTATCTGCCTGATCTTGAGCTGATACTCTGATTCAGGTTTGCATTTTCAATTAATTGCGCCTTGGGCTTGACCCGACTGCAATTATAAACACTGCCATGAGCTTTACTCGGACTAGTGTTAAACTTCTTTGCATCTTTCTGCGCATCTGTAACTGCGCCGTATCTTCTTGAAACTCGCCTTATCGCAGCACTCTACGCACGGTGACATCGTGTTTACTCCAACAGCCAGCATTTGTACACAACAATACCACGAGTATTGTAGCGCCTAGCGCATTTCAGCGCTTTGCACAACGCATCACCCACAATTCTCAGATCATCCCTTAAAACATCTCATCCTGAAATTATCACTTTAGCACTATCGTCCTCGCTCCATCGACTTTGCATCATCGTGCTCTCGCCAACACTCCCTCGCTGTCTCTCCCTGAGATGAAACAAAAACTCTTTCTAAACTAAACTCCTTCTCCATGGGAGAGCAGCGCTCCTGTTTCGGTCGCCAATGTGGTGGTCCCGTTCTGGACCGTTGGTCGGTTCTCTTCAGACTGAGCCTCTGCTCTCGACTATGCCAGCTTTTTATAGTCGTTTATACTCGGGCAGTTTATCTCGTGCGTCAGGCACCACACCGTATACTTTCAGAAATTTTTTGCTGTGTACATACAAAATATATAGTCTAAATTCTGAATTGTTGGCTATCAATGTCACTTCTTTCTTCAGTTATTCATTTGAAAATAAACTTGTGAACCTGAAGAAAACTTCTGAATGAGGAAACTGTCTCACATTATTCAATTCTGGATCACCAGAAACTTTTTTTAGTTTCAAATCATCATAAGAATCAAAAGTAAAAATTTCAAATCTTGAAAATGGTATGTAATTTTAAATATTTCCTTTTCATATTCCGAAAGGATGAGATTTGAACATGAAAGTTTAAAATGCAAAACCGAGATTCAAATCAGTGTTTTTTTTCCCAATGATGATCCAAACAAATAAACTGGATTCAGAATCCTTAGCAGTTTATAGCATAGACATTGAATTTCAATGTTTATAAGCCAATTCGGAACCACAAAATTCGGAATTATTCTAGCCTAAGTTTTCCAGATATTTTTCCCCTAATATCCGGACCGTGTAAATCCGGGATATTGTATCCAATATCTGTCAAAATCAAAATTATTAAATAAAAAACATGAAGAAAAAGACTTGACTAATAATCAAAGGTTTGAAGAACCTCTTAGCTGAATGAAACTATGATTTCAAAGTAGTCGAAGATTCCTTTGAATTCAGCTACAGTAGCTGAATTCAAAGGAATCTTCGACTACTTA